>NC_048290.1:2892122-2970516 GCF_009762535.1 Notolabrus celidotus
CAAATAAGGACATGACTGACTTGACTGACAGGCGGGAACACATAGCTGTTGGCTAGGAGGCTCAGACTCCGCCTCTTTCCTCTTTACCTCACACTAAGTTGGTTGAGTTCAGCATTTCCAATATGGCTGCCGCCGCCGATTGGCTTCAAAACAGCGCTCAGGAAAGTCACAGATGCTACAGTCTATGGTTGAAATATGAAGCCAACTGCAGTTCTTCAAGTGTCCACTAGAGGCAAGGAAACCACATTGTCGAAGCCGAGACAGTCGGACTGCAGGATGTACTTTTTAAACCCATTCTCAAAAAAGCTAAAGCTAAGAGTCAAACATAAACTGACAGGTGGGCGTGTTGTTGCCTGTTTCTAGCTCGAATCAGCATTTTCAATATGGCGACCGACATCTTTGGGCTTCAAAACCAAGTCCAAGTTTCAAACAGTGTCTGAGAGACTGACTTTCTTTTTAAAGAACAAGAAACAGCTGATCATCCCAAGCTCTAACGCCACCAGACTCCACTGATTAAAACATCTCTTTTACCTCACTTGATGCAGGAGTCGCTGCCTCAACCTTTCTGTTATTCAGGTCAGGAGTTCCCAAACTTTTCAACCTACGACCCCCAAAATATAGGTGCCAAAGACTCGCGACCCCAAAGTGATTTAATGTGGCTTCATTTAGCTGGTCTGCAGAAAATGACCCTACCTATATGAGCGTGTGTCTGTGTTTCTACTGCTACTGTGCTTTTGATAATGAACTGTTCACTAACCCTAAACTTAAGACTCATCTGACAAAAGAAAGGCAGAAAACTCATTACACTTTCTATTTTCAAGGTTTCATTTCATGTGTTGATACTATTTTTGTCTATTTTTACCATAATGGGTAAATGTACTAATTTTAGATAACTTAAAAATAGAAAACCATTCTGGAAGACATCTCACGACCCTCCATTTGTGTCTTGGGAACCCCTGATTTAAGTGGATCAGCTGTGAATCAGCAGCTTCTCTTCTCTGTGAGGTAAAGCTCCTGTTTTTATCAGAGGGGTTTGGTGGCTCTAAGAGAGCACTGTCACAGCTGTTTCAGGGATCCTTCTCTCAATGCTGTCAGATAACTCTGAGCCTGTCTGTGGAGCACTTTGGTATGAGACAAACGTTAGCAGAAACAGGGCCAAGGTTTAAAGTAACTCACAGGATCAGTGGGCTCGTTCATTCAGTGATATGAGTGGAAGGAGGAATCAGCTATGAGGCACTTCACTAGAGATTTCTTGGTGTTCTTACAGCAGCCTTCATCGTCTCTGAATCTACTCTCCTCGTACTCTAAGGCATCAGGGCTCGACGCAGTCACATAAAGACCTTCAGAGAAACGTTAGTGACGCTACGTAAAACATTCAAAACACAAAGAAAAACAATGTACACCAAACTCGTCTGGACGCCGCGGCCCTCCGTCAGCACCGCCTGGCGGGCGGCGTTTTCATGAGAGGGCCGCGGGTCAGAGAGGTCAAGTCTTACATCATCGGGGTCACGGGTTAATGACAGCCCTCTGGACTCAGCATGAGTACAATGATTTCAAGTCGGATGCTTCGCTAATGAAAGCAGCTTCTGATTATGGAAAAGGAAGAATGATAAATCTACAGAAAATAGGAGCTCTAGATGGCAAAGATAAAACGTCTCAGTCTATTAGCAAAGATCTGTTTCTTTGTACAAACCTCTTATTGAACATACGTACATTTATATATTAATATATCTGTAAGAAAAGAGAGGAGCGGACGTCAGGCCTCTGCATGAACGGGAAATATGGCATCGACTGAGGAGCTGCTGCGAGGACTCGATGTGGTTCATGTCGTGATTCTGGGTTCATAAACTCCACCATTAAATGATTCCACATTTTGAATCAGGGGGAAGAAAACAGTAATCAACCTTAAGATGATTACTGTGTGATCAGAGGGAAGAAAAGTGGCCACCAGAGGGCGCTGTTGTCACCGTTACATTACTATGAATTTAGAAGGAAGTTGGAGTTTCATGTGGTCACAGCAGCAGACGGTCCTCAGACGTCTCCAAGCTGTAGAGAGAGAAACACGTCACTCTGCAGGTCCTTCACCGAGTAAAGATAAAGACAGTCGGTGAAATTATAAATATTAAATAATAAAAACAGAAGAGAGGATCACCTGCAGGCCTCAGAACAAGATGGGCTTTCCAGCGGTCTTTTCCTGGACGTAGGAGGTGAACCGTTTCAGAAACTTGGGGTACTCTCTCTTCGCCACGGCGCGGAGGACAGAGGCCGGGGCCCAACCTCCAGGATTCACTATAAGAGCACACACACACACACACATGGATAAGGTGACTGTCTTACAGGCTGAATATGAACATCAAACCTCTCTGACTGATGAACTTCCCCGTGTTTGTTTTGTGTTTTTTATTTCTAACCCTCTGGAGTAAATGTCTGTGGTTGAGGTTTCACTTCACACATGGATGTTACATTAATTCTTTACCCGTCTAATATCATCTGGTCTGATGTGAACTGTTGTTGAGTTTGTTCCTCCCAGGTTAGTTCTTTAAAACGGGTGTTTAGTTCTTGATGCTTGAACCCCCGTTTGAAAGACCTAACCTGTGTCTGTGTTGGCGTGACGACAGCTACATGTAGCTTATAGAATGTAATTATTAAATGTAGGGTCTCTGCAGCGTCAACAAACTGACACTGAGGACTTTCTGGACCCAGAGAGAAAGTCTCTGGTCAAGTTCCTCTGCAGCACAGTCCACTGGTTAAACCTTTGGGCTGCATCTCAAAGCTCTTAACTTTAGTTTCCTCTCTCCTCCGCTGAACTGGAAGTAGTTACTGACTCGCCATTTTAAGTGGCGTCCAAAAGCTCTTAACTTGGCTGGAGGAGAGAGGAGAGAGGAGAGAGGAGAGAGGACGGAGGAGAGAGGAGAGAGGACGGAGGAGAGAGGAGAGAGGACGGAGGAGAGAGGACAGAGGAGAGAGGAGAGAGGACGGAGGAGAGAGGACGGAGGAGAGAGGAGACTGATCGGAGGAGCGATAATCGAGGAGACACGAGACTTTGTGGAAGTCTTTTCTCAGACAGACACGCCCCCTTATCGAATACCTCTCACTGATTGGTGAGTGAACAACATGAGGATGGAAGTTTAGAGCTTTGAGATGCACCCTTACTGTTTGAGTAACTTGTGATAAAAAGTCTCTGAGCACGCTCAAACAGATCAGTCTGAGAGAACAGGTACAGACGAGCTCTCACCATTAGCGACGTAGGTGATTTTACAGGTGATGTTGTCTCTGCTGATCTCTCTGTCGCCCTCCGGTGGGCTCACCAGAGTCTGACAGATCATGCCGATGTTGATTTTGGCACGGACACACCTGCTGGTCGTCTGCAGGAGAACAGGAGAGAGAAGCTTTAGAACACATTCAGAGTCTCCTCACATGATGTCTACGAGGTAAAGGAATCTAACTACATACCTGAGCGTCATCGTGATCCACGGAGAAGTTACAGACCAGCCAGGTGTCGGGGTCGTTCTCGTTGTTGGCGAGGATCTTCCTCATGGAGGACAGGTAGAGGACGTCTCTCTGAGACGCAGGCCACACCCGCTGGAACACAATCACACACATTACCTCAGATTAGGGATGTAAGAATTTACTCCAACACATTATTTTGTTTTGATTTTGTATCACGGTGAACAAACATCATGTGGTCTCATGTTTGGTTCAGTTATCAGGGAGGGGTTTGAAGTTTAAAGCATGTTTCGATGTGAATCAGCTGACTGAAGGTGTTTCTTTACATACTGTTCATAGGTTGAATATTAAAACATCTATTTAACTTTTTTCATTGGCACTTGAAATGAACAAGACAAGTCCAAACTCATTGTTAATCATGTTTAAAGGGCCAGCTCACTTTCACTCAAAATGCCAACCACAAACTTTTTCAAATGATAGTTCTTAATTCTTACAAAGTCTCTTCTCAGATGAAGTTTTATTAGGAACACCTTAATAAATCTAATACTGCTCTGCAAAAACTATTTTTTGCATGAGGATTATACTTTTTTTTTTGATGAAACAGTTCTTGGGAGGCATGGATTCACCTTTATGCTCTGTTTGGAGCTAATGCTTTGCATTGTAAAGAGAGGTGTAGTTATTACTTTGTCAATCCTTGTTAATTAATGGGTTGGATGATACTAGAAACACCTTCTAATAAATGAAGTTAAGGTGTTAACTTAAATTCGGGAGCAGGACCATGCCTAAACCACACCCTCAATCACCTGACAAGCCTACTTAAACATAGCCAGCCTACACCAACGGCTTGTCCGTGATTCTTCAACCCACCCTCCCTCACCTTACTCTACTGCACTTAACCTATTTCCTTATCCTCTCTCCTTCTATGCCCTGTCTACTTCCAGGCACAACCTGGGTCAAGATCAGCTCCGGCAGGATAACGCTGAGACGGAAACCCCATCCTGAGTCTCCTTCTGCTGGGCCACACTACGCACAACTCATTCATTAAATGTTCACACTTATATCCTTGTGTGGCTTGGTCCTTGCTAGTGAACAACCAACACAGCCTACATCCTCTGACATGGTAATAAATCTCAATTAAAACCTCTCAAAACAGGAAAAAACAGCTGGGGGCTGCAGCTGAGTGACAGGTCTCCATGAGCGCCTTTTTTATCTCCCCCGCCGGACTGATTCTGACACCGGTTGCGCTCGTGGCTGACACCTGACTACGTTCACATGCTTATTTTTCTCAATAAGAACGAGTAGACAGAAAACTGGACTCTGTGAGTCTGAAATATGATTCTGTTCAGTTCCCTTGTTGAAGTCTGAGCCTTCACTTTTATGACTGTATGTCCACAGAGATTATGATCCTGCTCCACACGTTGATATTCAGTTTGTTTAACATTGAACTACTTGAAATATACATCCCCACTTCAGATTCCACACACTGTGTATCAGACTAGCAGCAGAAACAGATCCCTCCTGCTTACCTTGTGAGTCTGATAAACGACCACAGCGCTGTCTGACAACGTCTCCACAACGTTGAAGTTTTCAATTGTTGCTGAAAGAGGAAGAGAACATCAGAATATTAAAACACAGACAGGAATGTTTAAAATGAGCACAGAGTTCCTTCTTTGAATCATTTTGTGAGACACTCTGTAACTTTTAAAAACACAAAGACGTACTCTCCCAGTCGTTGCGGTACGCAGTGTCCCAAAAGTAGTGGCACACCTCGTGACCTGTGACCCCCTTCACTGAGTGAGTGGCCTTCAGCGGGTCCAGAACGATCCCGTTTTCCTCCACCTCTCTCCGGTACACCTGTGGTAACACAACAAGCTCAAGTTTAACCCTTTCATGATCAGATTATATTCATGTACAAGGACTGAGGTCGAGGTAAACACACTGGTTGGATATTCTGGATCCATTCTAAATAAATCATGTGATCAGCTGTTGTAACACCACACCTTCATTTCTCCCTCCTCCACAACCAGCTGCCAGTTGGCGTCTCCTCCCACGTCCTGCAGAGAGTAGGTCATGTGATTCTGCACCATCTCCTCCACCTGTGAACACACGGCCGGGGACAGAGAGAGGATGAATAATCCATGAAGTTATGACAACTTAATGATGCTCGTCTATCAGCTGCATGCAGAGACTGAATGATAACCTGCTGTGAGGTGCGTTTCATCTGCTCTGAGGCGGCCAGCGTTTGATTTAACAGCAAATAATGATCTTTTTTCTTAATCTTCACACTGTCAGTCTGACTCAATGACCTGCCTTTATGTTTTGTTCACATCCTGACAGTCCAGCAGCAAAGTCACGTTACTGAATGCAAACACGATGCTTTTAATTAAAGACAAGAAGCGACGACAAAAACAAAAAGCATGCAGGTCAGCACATCATCATTGAGATAGAGAGGGAGTGGACTTGTAGTGTGTGGCTGAGGTAACCGGTACTCAGAGGCTTTTCTGCACCAGTAACAGAACTTAAACCTGAGCATGTAAGGATTTAAGCAGTGGAGGATGAATCTCATATTTCAGCTTCACTCCAGGTAGCACACGGTCTTAAATCTGAAAGGAGAGGACCGGTGTTTTCAAATCTTGGCTCTATCAACGTCTGATTACCACAACGAGTGTAGGGATGTCAACAATTAATCTAGCATTGATTCATTGATTGTTAAGAACTTACTTGAACACATTTTTTTGTTTGGATTTTCTCTCACGTGGAACAAACACCATGTGGTTGTTATATTTGGTTCAGCTATCAGGGAGCTGTTTGAAGTTTAAAGCATGTTTTGATGTGGATCTGCTGACTGAAGGTGTTGCGCACAGCGGAGACGCTCAGCTGAGGGCTGCGGCTGAGTGACAGGTCTCCACGAGCGCTTTTTTTCTTTCCCGGTTGCGCTCCCGGTTGACACCTGACCACGTTCATATTTTCAAGTCACTACATGGTCTGGCACCTCAGTACATCTCTGATCTCATAAACATGTACGCCCCCTCCAGAGCACTGAGGTCTGCTGATCAGATGCGTCTCGTTGTGCCCAAAAGACGAGGGGTGACCGAGCTTTTTCAGTGGTAGCTCCTAAAGTCAAAATGACCCCCACCCTGGATACTTTTAAATCACGTCTTAAACTCATTTTTACTCCCTGGCTTTTAATACAGCATGAGAGTTTGTGTTGGTCTCTGTTTGTCTTTTAATGTGCTGTATTTTAAATTTTTACTATTATTTATTTCTACTGTTTGTATTTGATATGCAGCACTTTGGTAACCTTGTTGTTTTTCAAATGTGTTATATAAATAAAATGGATTGGATGGTATAACTTATTTTTCTTAATAAGAACTAGTAGACAGAAAACTGGACACTGAGTCAGAAGTTCTGTTCAGTTCCCTTGTTGAAGTCTGAGCCTTCACTTGTATGACTGTATGTCCTCAGAGATTATGAGCCTGCTCCACATGTTGATATTCAGTGTGTTTAACATTTGAACACATCAATATGATCTGTAGATATTTAAGCTCATGCTTCATGCTGCTGAGCTCGTTTGAACCTCTCACTGTTTCATTCATTCAGCTTTAGTTCAGAGGATTCAACAAACATGCAAACACAGAGGAAGAGAGTGAGTGAGCTTCAGCATGGAGTTACCTCTGTGCTGTATCTGTGGACAGGATGAGGAGGGGCGCTGACTATCAGAGCAGGGGAGGACTGACTATGAGGCTAGGATGGAGGGATGAAAAAAAATGAAGGAGACAAAGTTAAAAAAACAGAACATGAGATGTCAAAAAGATTAAATGAGTCAAATAAGGGAAGAGGAGGGGGTGAAGGTGGAGCAAGGTGGAGCGGTGAAGTTGTGGAAAGCAGTGACCAACCTTTTCGGAGAATCTGTGCGAGCCAGAGGTGGAGTACACGTCTGCAGGGGGGACGGGGCTGGATCTCAGAATCCTGGTCTTCTCTGTTTGAGACTGAAACACAAACACAGAATATAAACCCTCGACGTCAGCAGAGGAAAGAGTCACTCCTTTTTAAAACACATGTTGAGTTTTTGTTCCTGATCTTTCCTCACCTGTTCTTCGATCTTGTCCTGTCGGTCCAGAGCAGCTTCGACCGCGTCAAAGAACTCGTCTTCATTGATGAGGCTGTTTGGACCCTCCTGATGAAAGAACAGACGTTAACACTCACACACTCAGATTTAATCTCACGCTGCATTACGGATGAATCTAAGTGTCACCTCGTAATCTGGACCTCCAAAATGAGACTTCTTCTTCAGCTCATTGAGCGCTGACTTGTAGCCCTCCTCTATTCTTCTTCTCTTCTCCATCTCCTGCACAAACAGAAACCCACCAGTGTTACACTAAATGTGATCACGCAGAAGAATCTGGAGAAGACGTACGCTGACAATACCTTTCTATCTCACACACACAACTCCATGGTTGATTAGATGCGAGTGACTGACTCACCTTATCCAGTCTCCTCTGCCAGCTGTCCTCTCTCTTCACCATGAGGTCGATGCAGTGGGACAGGGTGGCCAGGATCCCCGCCGTGGTGGCCTTGAATGTGATGGCCTCACCCTTGAAATCTATGCCGTTGATTCCCTTGGGAGTCAAGGACTGGAACACTGCGGACAAGAGGAGCACAGGGAACTAAGCAAACGCACCTTAACTGAACGGATCAGACGAGTCAGTGAATGCCTCGGCTTTGTTACTCCTGGAGTTAAAGTATGTTTACTACAAAGTGCACGAGAGTTTGAGGCTCTGAAAGAAAACAGTTCTTCAATGGTGTCCAAAAAGAACAGTCTATGTAGGAGCAATCATCGCTACCTGGATGGTGAGATATTTTATTCTCTCTAGTTGAAAAGGTGTTAAACTTCGACAAGGAAGCATCATGATCATATTTCTGTGATCAGATTGAATCAAATCTTAAAATCATCCATTTATAGAACGCTCAATCAAGTTATATGATGGATATAATGACGTCCCAATTTATTTGTTTTGGGGATTTATTGCAGCTTTATAAATATATGAAGAAAAGTAAAGTAAAGTAAAAATGTCTCATCCTGAAAAACCAGTGATGGGAATTTTTCCAAATCACTTTATTTACCCAGATTGAACCTGTGATGCCAGTACTTTAGTCGCTTCTTATTTTAAAAGCAACTTTTAATTCAATCTGTTTGGACCGCATCATTCCAGTTGAGACGATGCATGCGTCAAATTTATCCAGTAATTCTTGACTTTCTTGTGGCAATAGGAAATATTAAAGGTTGAGTTTTCAGGAGTTGAAAGTGAGTTATTTGTGTCTTTTCACATCAGGAAAGAAAATTAGAATGCATTTAAATATTAATATAACAAAAAGACGACAACAAAGACATACACTACCAGTCAAAAGTTTGGACACACCTTCTCATTTCATTTATTGTAATTATTTCCAACATCATAGATTAATACTGAAGACATCAAAACTAGGAAATAATCTGGTTTTGTCATAATCTGGATTACAACAGTAGTCAAATAGGGCTCTCCATTGTGTACTAACTCTACCTCTGAACAACACAACTGATGGTCTCAAACACATTAAGAAGGCAAGTCATTCTACAAATGAACTCTTGACAAGGCTCATGTTAATTAGAAACCATTCCAGGAGACCACTTCATGAAGCAGACTGAGAGAATACCAAGAGTGTGCAAAGCTGTCATGAAGGAAAAAGGGGGCCACTTTACAGAATCTAAAATATAAAACATATTCTGCTCTGTTTAACACTTTTTTGTTCATTCAATAATTCCATATATGTTCTTTCATAGTTTTGATGTCTTCAGTATTAATCTACAGTGTTTCAGATAATTAAAATAAATACAAACCCTTGAATGAGAAGGTGTTTCCAAACTTTTGACTGGACTTCTGAAACATAACAATGTACACTACCAAAGTGTTTAAAACACAAAAGTTCTGCAGGACTCACGTTTCTCTTTGCTGCCGTTGTTGCTGTTGTTGTGCAGAAACTCTCCGTCTGTCCGAGTGTTGGGGAAGTCGTCTTCATCGTCCTCCACGACTGAAAACAGAGACAGAAGGTTTCAGAGAGGAAACACTCACAGGTAGCTGCAAACAGAGAAAGTCCTGCCGAGCTCCGGGGCAGGGCAGCGCCTTGTGGCTCATTCAGAACTTCAGCTGCAGCCCAGCAGACAATCAGACCATCAGACTGACAGAACTCTGCTGTGCTGGACAACATGACAATGGTCTGGTTTCATCTTTGGAATGGACAGAGGGAGAGAGAGGAAAGGAGAGCGAGAGGGAGGAAGGGAGAGAGGGAGGTGAGGAGAACAAAAGGAGGGTTTCATTCACTGCGGTCGTCCACAGGAGCACACGACGCAGGCTGCCATGAGCAAATGTTCAGCCGGCCAAGACGGGGTGAGGGCGAGGGGGCCGGAGAATAACTGCTCTCTGAGTCACACAAACACTTTCCCTACAAGAACACGAGAGAGAGAGCAGGATTCTTCTTCTACAAATATTATTTCTGAAGCTAAAGAGTCACTTCAGTTCAGGAGTGACTTTTCAAAAATGAGTTAGGATCATTTTTATGATGGATTCCCTTTTTGGTTCCTGGAATTCAAGAGTTTCTTCTAATGTCATTTTTGTAGAACTCATTTCTGAGCCTCATACGACATCTATGTGACAAAGTATACATGGCTGTTAGAGTCGTTACCAAAGAGTAACAGCACTGTGGTTAATTGGAGTTGAGGTGTGTGTGCGTCTTACTTTTATCCCTCTGCAGCTCATCCTTCGACACGCCGTCCGCACAGCTGTCGAAGTGTTTCTGCAGCGTGTCCACCTGCCGGCACAGGATGTCTCTGAATGTCTCCATCTCTGCCAGCTTCTCCCTCAGGCTGTGGCCCTTCTTCAAACACGCCAAAGAGACAGAGGTCAGGCTGTTGTTTATACAAACTATATAATGAGGTTGTCTAGTGTGAGAATTAACAGCTTGTGTATAAAAATGCAGCTCTGGGCTTCTTCGGGCCTCGTCAAACATTTACCCTGAAGGAGGACGTGGAGGTGGCGGAGTAGCCGCTGGTGCCCGAGGTGAGAGACAGCATGGAGCCATGTCTCCGCAGACTGGACTCTGAGCCATATCCAGAATCAGCCTGTCAGGAGAAACAGGGAAGGCAGTGAGGTCACAAGTTAGAGATACTGACGCAGAGTAGCTTCACCTCATGAATATGTCAGCTGCCAGGGTTTCAACCAGAAACAAAAAACAAGACCATATCTCGGTTTTAGCTACCTTGCACTGGCTCCCTGTATGTTTAAGAATTGATTTTAAGATTACTTTTAAAGCTCTACATCTTATTGTGTATTCCAGATACAAAAATGAAAAGGAAAGGGGACAGGGCGTTGGCAGTGAGGGGTCCGACTCTCTGGAACCATCTGCCCGAGGAGATCAGGTCTGCTGAGTCAGTGAGCTCCTTTAAAGAGCCTTTCAAGATTTTATCTGAATTGTATTTTATCTTATTTTTAACAGTCTTAAGAAATATATTCTAAAAGAATGTTATTCCTTTAGAGTTCTTTTAGGGGAGTTTTCTGTCTTTTAAAATGTTTTATTTCTTGATCTTGACTTGTGTGTTTTTATGAACTGCCTGTTTTATTTTTAAAGCACTTTGTAACTTGGTTTTTGAAAAGTGCTCCACAAATAAAATGATTACCTTTGCATGCCTGTGTTCAAAACAGCAGCAGTGGCTTATGAAACACACCAAATTAACAATCCTTCACTTAAACTGAGCCGTGTAATCTCTGTTGCAGCTGTTCATCTTATCCAAATGTTCTCACCTGGAATCTGCAGCTTCTTGTTTCACAATCAGTGTCAGCTTATTTTACACGTCCCCAACATGCTACTGTCATGTATCTGATTTACTCTGGTGTATTAAACCTCTCATCAGTGTTATTTTAGGAGTAATGTGTCTGTGAAGGTTCTCAGTCATCCAGGTCATGGTAATCCAGAGCTTGATCTTTAAGGTAACTGGACTGGTAGAAATTCTTGAAGGCAGACTGTCAGGTGATAGGAGAACAACTGGAACTAGACTAACTACCCTACTCAGGACCCTTTTGTGACTACCTGGACACACCCACGACTGTTAGAGGCTTATATTTTCTAGCTCTTCCCCAGTTTGGTCAGAACTGAAGAAGCCTTTCAGAGGAGAGGTGAAACATCTATTTCGAATTTCTACCAGTCCAGCTGCCTTACAGATCAAGCTTTGGTTTAGGAGGAATGATCTCATCCTTTGATGCAAAAATAAAGTAAGCATGTAAAGTTCTCATATTGGATAAAAAACATGTCTTTTCTTTTTGGGGCGCTGGTGGACTAGCGGTCTAAGCGCCCCACGTTTAGAGGCTGTAGTCCTCGTCGCAGAGGTTGCCGGCTCATCTCCCGGCCGATCAACCATTAACTGCA
The DNA here is from genome assembly GCF_009762535.1 of Notolabrus celidotus. Lineage (NCBI taxonomy): Eukaryota > Metazoa > Chordata > Actinopteri > Labriformes > Labridae > Notolabrus > Notolabrus celidotus. The sequence goes on from NC_048290.1 coordinate 2,904,027, forward strand.
TGTCTTTCCCACACTCTCTACTCCCCACATTTCATGTCTCTCTTCAGCTGTCCTGTCAATAAAAGGCAAAAAAGCCCAAACTATAACTTAAAAACAACAAACAAACACGTCTTTCTCTTATTCCATCTTCTAAAATGTGAATATTTTCTGTTTGAGTCCTCCACTATGGCAGAAAACTAGAACTCTTTGAGGTGTGGACTAAACAATTCAGCAAATTTTAGCATGAAAACAGTCCAAAAAAAATCAAAGATGAAAAAAAGGAAGATTAGATGAAATACCAAAATGATAAATGACCTATTTTCATTGTTGATTTGTTGCTTCTAAATATGAAGCACACAACTACCAAGTGCAGAAACAGCTCTCTATGAATGTTCTAGGTGTTTTCACAGGACGCAGTGATCTAGACACGACATGACACACATTCAGTCACCTAAGCAACACCACGGAAACATCAACTGACTTCCTGTAACACAGCCTGGTCACCCCCTTCCGTCTTACATAATCGCTCTGTCCTCAAAATAGACAGTCAGGGATGGCAGAGCGGCTGAAAGGTTCAACAACACAGACAGACACAAGCCGCAGAGAGAGCATGCGCTTCCCCTTTAAGAGCCACTTCCTTTTCCCACCACCGGAGGGCAGGAGATGCACACGCAGCACGTGACTGGGATTTGCAAGAGGGCTGGGGTAACTGTCGGTCAATGACCAGGAGTAACTCTGCTTGTGTTCACATGGATTTGAGTGCTGCTGCCTGCCCTTTAGCCAACATGCTGCTGCTACCTCGGTGACTTCATCAGTGCAGATAGGACGGTCTCACTGTCTGCATGAGGGCCGCTTCATCGCTCTGATAACAGGATCCCAGCCAGAAAGAAGAGGTTATGGTTTTAAGATAAGAGTAAATGAGCTGCAGGGATTCCTCTCCTTGATGCTTCTTACACGTCAAATAATGATGGGTGGTTGTTGCTGTGTGTTTATGTGGAGGTAGTAAGTGCTCATGCTGCTGACTGTGGGGGATAATAAAGGATAAATAAAAGATGCTGTCTTGCGGTGATAAAAAAAAACAATGAAGGCAGAAGAATGAAAGAGAGAAAGACTCCTACAGGAGAACAGATAAGGAAAAGAAAATATATATAATTTGGTGATCCAGTTTCTACATCTGATTAAAAAGGCTGAAAACAAAAAGTGACACTGAGGCAACAAGATCACGTCACTAAGTTTCTTTTTGTGTCTTAATAAAGGGGAAATGAAAGTGTCAGCATGTGTAAAGCCTTGACCGTTTCTTTAGGGAAATAGTTGGAGGAATAAAAGTGAAGCTAGCTGATTTAATAATGTTCTTTTTTTTGTTTATACACTACCAGTCCAAAGTTTGGACACACCTTCTCATTCAATGTTTTTTATTCATTTTATTTATTTTCCACATTGTAGATTAATACTGAAGACATCAAAACTATGAAATAATCTGGTTTTGCCATAATCTGGATTACAACAGTAGTCAAATAGGGCTATCCATTGTGTGCTAACCCTACCTCTGAACAACACAACTGATGGTCTCAAACACATTAAGAAGGCAAGCCATTCTACAAATGAACTCTTGACAAGGCTCATGTTAATTAGAAACCATTCCAGGAGACCACTTCATGAAGCAGACTGAGAGAATACCAAGAGTGTGCAAAGCTGTCATGAAGGGAAAAGGGGGCTACTTTACAGAATCTAAAATATAAAACATATTCTGCTTTGTTTAACACTTTTTTGTGAATTAAATAATTCCATATATGTTCTTTCATAGTTTTGATGTCTTCAGTATTAATCTACAGTGTTTACAATCATTAGAATAAATACAAACCCTTGAATGAGAAGGTGTTTCCAAACTTTTGACTGGTAGTGTATATGCACATTTCATGGGTGGAAAAAATATGAAATATTGTGAAATACATGAGGAATATTCTGCATCTTTGAAACAGGTGAATAAAAATATTTGAAGTTGGGTAAAAAATGTAATTTTCTTGCAGTTTTGCTTTTGGTTACATTTGTTCTGGTTAATTTACTCAGCTGAACATCTCCAAGAAAGAGCGTGAAAATCAAACAGTTCTCCTGTTTTACTGATATTTTTTCATCATGAAAACAACAGGAAAATATCTGAATCTGACTTTTTCCACGTGTCCCTCATGTCTGTTATTTCAGGCTCAGTCGGGCTTCAGTCACCGCCTTATTTTCCGGTGACAGAAAGTAAACAGTTGTCCAAAAAGAGTTGCTCCTGCATGACCACGCTGATGGTAACACAGATAGTTTCCTGGGGACGAGTCGTATTTTGATATTCAGATGTCTTAAATCTCCAGAGAGTGACGTGTTAGCTGTTTTGTGTTGTGTCTCTATGGAGATGTAAAGCTGCTGAGTGCTGCTGCAGTGAGTAATGTGGGTTTAAAGAGGAAGAAGGGGCTTCTAAGAAGGAGGAGAGTTTTTTTGTGGTGACTCATTGTGGGTGGGATACTGTCGTCTGCTGTGTGTTAGTGTGTGTGTGTGCATGTGAGTCACGGTGCCTCCCTTGTGCTGGAATGAGTGAGCGAGGACTGAAGAGGAGGGGTTTAGGGGGGTTTCCCAAAGTTTAGGACCGCAAACTGAGCATGTGTGTGTTTCTGCAGACGGACTGAGGGTGTGGCGGCTGACATCTCCTCGTCTGTATCAGACAGAAACACAATTAAAGCTCCAGGATGGATTATTCCCGCTTTAGACTTTCAGATGTAGAAATCTTTCCGTGGATGCTGAGCAATCACGGATCATTTTTCTGTGGAGCTCGAATGAATCAGAGAGGATATAAGGTTGCCAGATGTTGTGAAATAGAGAACATATTCTACCTTTCTATGGTTGGTGACCGTTCATGTGACAATAACCCTTTTCTTTTCCTCCATTGTGTCGTTCCTTTCAGTACACAGTAGGGACTACAACCTGCTTCCTCTGTCCTTGACACTGGCTGAAAACAATGGGAGCTACTTTCGCTCTCTCAGCACTACAAGGCGTCTCACACAGGACTTAAAGTAGCGCTGTGTACAGTCACATTGTACCACTGTTTTAGGCAAATAACACTGCAAGAAAACCCTGACTATAGTTCACAAATGACTGACCTAACCTCAGGTTTTCTTGCAGGAAATCAATGAAGGAGACAGACAGCAGTCTCTTATAGGTCTTGAAACAGTGTTCAGTGTTACCCTCTTCCTAAAACCTCTGCTATGTTAGCTTGTACAAATGTATACCCAAGTTGAGCGCCTCATTAAGCTCAGAGCTTATGCTTATGACTGTAAAAACGTGGATCAAAATACAGCTCATTTTGTTGTTTTGATGACCTCATAAGAACGTGTAGACCGAGCAGATTAAGTCTTAGTGATATTACCCTGTTGGGTTCTGCACAAGCAAAGACTCAGCTGATGTTTCGCATTGTGAAGTCCCTTATATACGAGTTGTTTGAGTCATTAGCAGTGGAGGAAGCAGAAGAGTTCGTTCATCGAAGAGTTACTTTGAATATTTTCTCATTTAAAAGTAAAATTTTTCATCCTTTTTACCGGTGTCTGGTTGTAATACGGTATTCCCACCAGACGGGGGCTACAGAGCGTCTTAAAGCTGTTTGCTAACCGCATTAAGGAACAGAAGAAGAAGAATGCTAACTACATTAAATAGCAAAAGAAGAACATTGGTGACAGTTGCGGTGATTTTCTCGGTTTCTAAATCTCACACTCCTACACACGTATTTCCAGAGACTGAGCATGGCTGTAAAATGTAAACATACATGCCATGCCCCGTTACAGAAACACTGACGTAAAGATTGAGACAGACGCTGTCAGTGCCCGCTACTAGCAGCACCTCGTCCTGCTGCTGGTTAACACGACTGCCACACAAACGGACCGTTAACAGGACAGGTGTGTGTGTGTGTGTGTGTGTGTGTGTGTGTGTGTGGGGGTGATTATTCGAATAATCATCAAATAGATGCTAATGATTAGCGAATAGTATTTTAGCTTGAAATGCCCATCCATAGTAAATATAATCATTAAAAGATTCAGGAGGGATCTCTGTAAAAAACAGACAAAGCTGAAAACCAGTAGGCTGTAAAAACAGACATGACCCTGCAGTGGAACTCACTGCATGGGCTGAAAATTACATCTTAAACCTTTAGTCTGAACCTTGCAAAGAGGGAACATAGATAAACATGAGCCAGTAATGCCGGCGACTTCTCTGGGCTTGTTTAAGATGGACTGAAGCAGAACAGAAAACTGTCCCGTGGTCTCTGATGAATCAAGTCAACATTTGTTTTGGAAATCATGGACCCTGCTCTGAAATGTCTTGCTCCATGTATTTTATGTCCATGGCGTCTTTCTCAAAGACTGTCATGTCGTCTCCTTTTGTAGCTATTAGTCATTTGTAATTGTATGGTGCTATTTGTACTTTTCTTTTTTTGTTTGTGTTTTGGTTTCTCCTCTCCCTTTTTCTATTTTCATTTTATTTTACTTTGTTTTATTTTTTTTGTTTAATCTTGATCTTTTTAGGGAGCCTTTTTATCATCTGGCAAGGGACGACAGATGTAAACTAGCCTTTTTAACATCTGTCATATTTACAAAAATGTTAATTAATATGTATGGTCCTTTCAAATGAAAAATAAATAAATAAAAAAGGAGAGGAACCCTTTGAAAGCCAGTATCTGTGACAGTATGGGCACAACACATGCAGATATCTTGCATGAGCTTAAACACAGATGCAAATTTTAACAAAAACCACAAACACTTGAACACAACAGTGAACTATTCTAAATACAGGTGAGCTCTTAGGGAGATCTGCAGACTTGCCAACAAACGTACCAGTGGTGGAGGGATGATTATTGTTCCCTGGACTCCTCCCTTCTCTGGCCTCCCCTCTCTGATACTCTGATAGAAACAAACACAAACACACATTCACAAATTCAAACCTTGTATTAGATGATTTGATGAAAAGTGTGTCACAGATTTATTTTCTTTTGATAACAGAGTGTGTGGATGACTCACCCTGTGAAGTTCAATGGCGTCGATCCACTGGTGTCTGTGCTCTGGGTCTTGTGCTCGCAGGTACCACACGCTGTCGTTCACACTGATGTCCAGTCGGCACTCATCAAACTCATGGGGCTGAAAGCACACAGAGAGAAAGAGGCAGGGCGGTGAGTTAGATCTGTGTGCATCGAATACACACTGCTGTTTCAGTCTTCTTTTTACCATTTTATCTTTTTGTTTCTGAAATTCTAAGATTTTTTAAATCAAATCATTTCCTTATTTCTGTTTAAAGCAGAGACCGGATCAGACACTTGATCTACGAGTGACGTTAGTTATGGGAAACCCATCCGGCTTGTGTTCCGTCCCACATTTGTAAGCTTGTGGTCATTTTCTTTTCATAGCATGAGGAAACACAAATCTCCCTCCTGCTCATGAAGGGAGCACGAGGAAGCATATGTGAGGGTGTCAACTTTGTAAATAGCGATTAAAATGACACTGACACAGCAAACTGACACTCTCCCCCTCCTGTTACATGGTGGGCGGCAATCTGTTCATGAGATAGCATTGACATCCACAAAGCCTGGCCTGAGAGTGGATAAGAGATAAGAGTTATTTCTTCACTCTAAACATATCGTTTGTATATATCTCACAGAGATAAAGGTCAGAGAGGAAAGCAGCAGATGCAGAGCAGCCTTCGTTTTCAGAGCATCAGTCCCATAGGAGGAGAAGTGGCAGATTACTGGCCTTTTAAGGCAACTTGCAGGACGGAGCATATTCCTAATGGCTCTCTAGTGTATTGTCAGCGTTGTAAAACTGCTGCACCGGCACTGCGAGCATCCAGGGAGTGCATGTGAGAGAGATAGTGTCTGTGTCTGTGTGTGTGTGTGTGCTGCAAGGAGGCAGTAGTAGTGACAGCAGTGGTATTTACCTGCTGTGTGGTGTTTACAGAATGCATCAGGACACCTCTGCAGTGAGTCTGGAGGCTAAAACACTCTCAAGGTCTAATCGCAGAGGAAGAGCGGGCTGATATACGAGTCTGGCTCGCTAAAGCGGACTTGAGGACACAGTTTGAGAAGTGAGAAAAGACTGAACGAGCAGAAAATCCTCAGACTGCAGTAAAACTGAAAGCAAAAGGGAAATTAAATCAGATAAGAAACTACTGCATTCCTCTTTTAGCCACATCGCAATTAACACATCCCTGTTTCAGTCGTATTTATAATGCTTGATAAGCACATGGTGTCATTTTTATGGGGGGGGGGGTCTAGTGTCCCGCAAAAATAACAGCTAATTTAGCCCTTTCAGATCAGTTCTTCATCCTTCTGTTCACTGAATCAATACGGGTCTGTGAGTGTGTGCATTGTAATTACCCTCCATTGATTGCTCCAGTATACAAACTTTAATTAATCTATTCAAGGATACAATAATGTTATATTTAGGAGACACGTCGTAGCAAAAACAGACGCAGGGCTTCAAACTCACAATCTGTTATCACTGAGGGAAAGCAAGGACAGCTCGAGCCCAAAACTGAAGACGGGGGGGATTTCACGAGGTTGGCAGAGAAACAAGCGAGGCTCTGTGGAGTCCAGAAAGATATATGTGGAGGAACCAGAGTGACTTTGCAGTACTGCCGGACACCGGGGAGGTGAGGGGTAAGGGGGTGTAACGAAGAACTGCACCACTTGAGAATCGCAATATCAGTTCAGAGGAAGAGTTCATACAGGACGCACACACACACACACACACACACACACACACACCTTTGGAATAATCTACCAGTCAGGGTCTGGGAGGCAGACACCCTCTCTACTTTTAAGAGTAGGCTTCAAACTTTCCTTTTTGATAAAGCTTATAGTTAGAGCTGGATCAGGCTTGGACCAGGTCTTAGTTATGCTGCTATAGGCTTAGACTGCCAGGGGAACTGGTGCACTGATACAGTGGGATCCTATCTCATCCCTCCCCCCTAACCCCCCATCACTTACTCTAACTCTTGCTATCCCTTTAAAGTTACTAACCATAGACCTTTCTGGAGTCCCTGAGCTCCCTTGTCTCGTAGGTTCCTCTGAGCGGCCATAGATGTCCTCCTGCTGTGGACGTTCCAGACTCCAGCAACAACTACTGCTACTCGTCTCATCACTATCCCCCAGTCTCTAATTCTCCTGTATCCCTCTTTCCAGACCCAACTCGTGGGTCATGAGTCTGGTCCTGTTCAAGGTTTCTGCCTGTTAAAGGAAGTTTTTCCTCGCCGCTGTAACTAGCTAAGTACTGCGGAGTGCAATGCTCATGGTGGATTAAGGTGGGATCAGACTGAGTCTTATCCTGCCTTGGTGTTGGGTCTCTGTTCATAATTTGACGTAGAGTGGTTTAGACCTTCTCTGTTTGTAAGAGCGTCTTGAGATAACATTTGTTGTGATTTGGCGCTATACAAATAAAGATTGATTGATTGAAAACAGGTCGGCATGAAGGGAGCTCCACTGGCAGGAGCAAACCTAGATGACCGGTCATGTTAGCATCAATGGTAGAATCTGAAAGGAGAGAAGGACTGCAACAAAAAGGATCTAATGTAGAGCTAACAGCCTCTACGACTACCTCTACTTTCTGAATGTGATCAATGAGAGAGTCCTGCAAACATTCAAAAGCAACTATAATTAATGTGCTCAGATTTTTCAGAAAGTATTGTTCAGAGTTAAGATGTTAAAAGGACTGATAAGCAAATGTGAATCTAGTGCTCTGACTGCGTCCAAAAAGAGGAGGTGTTTCTCACTGAGATTTGATGCATGTTGTGGTATATTCTGCTTCAACTGTTCCTCTACAGCTGCCAGCTGCTTACTCAAACAAAAAACACACATTTAACACTTCGGTAAACATTCAGGAGACCATAAAGTGATTTAAGTGGAAGTTAAAAAACAACTGACCACAGCAGCATTTTGAAAAACAAAGTGCATCATCCCCCGATCCTCCTATCGCTCGGGTAAACAAACAGCTTGTGAAACAGCAGAGAGCTGCAGCAGATATTGGAAGTGCTTGTTGATATTTTTGTTGCTTACGAAGGTTAAATAAAGATCGCTCTTGATCACCTCTGGACCTCTGGACTACAGGGTCATGGGTACACGGATACTGAGAAATGAAAGCTTGCACAGGGTCTGAAGAGGTTACTGGGATCCAAGGCTACGGTAAACAATGATCCATCACGGGGAGGCCGTTTGAGGAGCGGCACAGGAGGACATGACAGGCTAATGATGGGGTCTGTGTGGAAGGCATGTAGGCCAGAAGTAGAACTGTGCTGGGGTTAAATTCAATGTTAAGGTGTTTTTCCACCGCAGGGACTTTACCCCTGAACTACGTGCGTTTTGACTGGAGGAGTCAGGGTCTAAATTTAGTTCAGGGGTAGATAATCTCCCCACTGAAAAGCCCCTGCTTGGGAGGGTAGTACTTTTCAAAGGTCCTGGGACTTTCGGTTGAACGTGTCAGTGTTTGTGGAGTTTACACAGTTGTTGAAACACAGAGGGAGTTCCTGGGAATGCAAACTAGTTACGTTTTTAGTAAGATTTCAAAATATCATTTAATATAATTTTTTTTCTCCATACGTCACTGGACTGATTCACACAATCTACCTGGGACTTCAGCCCACGGTCAAACATAGACAACAAAGGGGGCACAGGAGCCTTTTAGTTCCGGGGAAAGTAGTTCTGGGGGCCAAAAGACCCCGGAACTCTTGGTGGAAATGCACCTTTAAGAGCTAAAGAGAAGGCCTTTCTGTGACCGACCACAGCGGCTTTAAAGATACAGATGGACTCATGTTTAATTTATTATCTAAGTGAAGTGCATACTGTTAATATTTGGATTATCTTGTTGAGTTTGTACGGAGGGAAACCAAATAAGAAACCAATTTAAGAGGCGGTAAGTCTTAATATGGAAGTCCTATTTAGAATAAGTCCAACAACGCTAAGGTCTCCACTTGAAGCTTAAAGCTGGGAGAGTGTGTGTTTACATTTGGTATACTTTAGTAATCCTGAATGATTTCTTCTCCATAAATTAATTTGATTCTTTCTCCTAACTGAATCAGGATGACATATGTCTGAAAGAGATGCTCCAAGTCTTACATCATCCTCTAATCTTGCTTAGTCAGACTGTCATGATGTGTCTCTGCAATCAGGTCAGGTCAAAGTTCATGAACCTTTGAATATTCTGGAGGGCCAGGCTTCACCGATTACTGTAGAAACTGTTTTTTCTTACCTGATTGAAGCTGGGTTTTATATAACTGATGTTCTTTTGAAACTCTTGATGATCACCAAAGTTTATTGAACGTATAGATTGCTTACCTGCTGCCTTTAGCTCTTTCCTAAGAAAAGTAAGCTCCCAGACTGGCAGCTCAGAGATAGGGAGTGTGTGTGTCAGTGTTTGGGTTAGAGTTGGAGCTTTGCACCTGAAACTAGGTTGGTGGTCCAAAGCTGATAGCTGAGAGGTTTTGAAGTCTGGGGCAGGAGGGATCAAGCAAGGCAAGCTGGCTGCAAGAGGCCACAGATTGAACCACAGATTGAGCCGGTGGATAAAGGAAAACCACCAGACAAGTTCGGGGCCGGGACATCACAACTGGGTCACAACAAGAAATCCACCATGACAAATTAAAACCCAACAAATCAATTGATGGTTTGAAAGAATGACAATCTGGTTGTCTTTGTGTTTGAGTAATGTCAAGACTCTTAACCAGACACTGAGAACATTCAACCTTAAAGGAAGCTAAGGACACTGGATGAAATGGGGCATTCAGAAGCCCAGTGTGTGTGTGAAATGAAGTAACCACTACACACAGGACTAACACAAATGTGGGTCTCACCCACTGGGATACCAGAGCGGACTCACAACAAAGCAGTTTTTCTCTTTTGGTGGGAAGCCTCTGCCAGGAAGTATCTCCGCTTCATCCCACGTTCAGATCATCAGTGTCACACTCTTTGATTCAGGATATCTGTGCGCTTCATTTTTGGATAGTTTTCAGCTGCACTAGCTTTCAAAGGAACATGTGAGGGGAGAAAACTGGACAGGAGGGTTGGAATTAACAATTTAAAATCAAACAGCTTCATCGTTCTGTTCTTTGAAATGTAAGCTTCCACTTCACTTCGTCCTCTCTGCTTTAACCAGTTTTGAGCCGGTATAAAGCTTCCCATGAGAATTGTTTCCCTCATTGTCTACAAGGAGAGGAGGACCCAAACCAATGCAAACATGGACAATGTCCACAAAGCTGCACCACACCTAACTCATTTCATTACTCATCCATGCACGTTTTAACATCCTCATCATCAAGCAGAGATCCAGATGAATACGGTTTCTTTTCCTCGTCCAAAATATCAGCCGAGGCAAGCTGCCAGGAACTTCTCTCTGCAGCCTCTGACACCAAAACGGGATCTCTGCGGCTCCAACGGGGAGGAAACACTGACTCACCTTACGGTCAGAGTGAAGCAAAAGGAAAAGGAAGGCTAAAGAAAACAACATTGAGTCATTGAAGCACACACACACACACACACACACACACACACATACACAAACCCCCTAAAGACAGATATATGGTTCATGACCCTGCTTGTGACCCCCTCTAGTAAAGGAAGTTGCATGCTACGAGGAAGAGTCTCATTTCCTTACTGAAGATACTCTGCAATTTCCTCTAAGCCTGACGTCAATCTGTTCAACTTCCCCTTGACCTCCTGCCCGTCTCTTCCCTTGTCTCTTGTGACGGAAACAATGAGGAAAACGACAAATTATCACATCCATTGTCCCCGCCGAGAGGAACTCAAAACACTCCAGCAGCTGACTACTACAGATTCAGTCTGCTCTACTCATTAATTCCCCTGAGAGAAGGCACCACAAGTAGGCCAGTCTGCTCTCATTAACTGACCATAAAGCTAAAAATGGGGACGGTGGTTTGCAGACGGTGCAGGTACGGCTGCAATCTGATGATCCTGTGCACCACAAAATAACAAGATAACACAACGCTCAAGAAAACTGTCAACACAGTGTGGTGGTTGTCAGCACTCTCTACCGTATCATTATCAATGTCTCCACCAAATGTCCATGGATACTCTAGCAAACATTAGTGTCATAACACAAACACAGATCTTACAGTGTGGCCTTTGTTGGAGGTTAAAGATGGATACAAAGAAGGGAAGGGTTGATTATTATGCAACTGCATGCTGAAGGGTGTAACACTAAAAAAAGAACATTTCAGTTTATCATTTCCTGAAAAACTTGCAAAATTCCCCCAATTTGCATGCAGAGATTCATAGGGATTGAGTTCACTGCAATATTGGTAATTTTGTTTTTTGGTAATCCATTTTCTGATCGCACAGTGGAGAGGTTGTCGAGGTGGTTCTTGTATTTTTTGTGTATTTCTATTTTTATTTGAATTGTTGTTTTCTGTTTTTATTATTTTTTTGTGTATTTTTATTATATTTGAATTGTTGTTTATTGTTTTTATTATTTTTTCTGGTGTATTTCTATTTTAATTTTTTTTTTGGTTTTTGTTTTGGATTTTTCAATATTTTTCTTTTATTTAAATTGTTGTTTTTATGATTTTTATTGTGTATTTCTATTTTTCTTTTATTTAAATTGTTGTTTTTATGATTTTTGGTGTATTTCTATTTTATTTAAATTGTTGTTTTTTGTATTTATGATTTTTTCTGGTGTATTTCTATTTTTATTTTTATTGGATTTTGTGTTGGATTTTCTATTTTTTTTATTGTATTTGCGTATTTCTCTTTTTATTTGAATTCTTGTTTTTTGTTTTTGTGTATTTTCATTATTTTGTATTTTTCTCAAATAATTTTATTTCAGTTTTTTCTGTGATTTTTGTGTTTACGTTACTTGTTATCACTTTGTTTTATTTTGTAACAGCTGTTTTTTTGTGCCACCTGGCGACAATTGTGATTGGACACACCAACCCGGGTGGTGTGTCCAAATTTAAGTAGTTTTTGAGTAGTTTTGGGTTTCTCTTTCCTGAGAGACTTGTGAAACATCAAGTGCTGATTCGGCATCCAACGAAACGCCTTCATGAAGCATCTGGACAATATTAAGCAATGGAAAATATTGAATGTGTGTGCCAAAACTTCCCTTCAGTGCTTTAATCATTGTTTACAGTCTGATGTTAAAAGTAAAAGACAAAACATACGACTACATTGTGATGCAGAGTAAAGTTAGATGTTGTATTTCTTGTGTGAATCTCGTCATAAAAATAAAGTTTATCATCTTCACTTTGTTTGACTTCATCTATAATTTACTGTCTCAACCTCCCTGACTCTAATGCAACATCAGTTCTTAACTAACAGAAGGGTTGTGTGTTACACTCAGTGGTTAATGCAATTCATTAATGTCAATAAGTTCCCTTGAACACACAAAGAGGGTGATTAGAAGAGATCTATGCTATTGTGATGACAGGTGGGGCGTGCAATTTAATCTGTCAGCTCTGCAATGAATACTCTCCTGTAGTTGAGACGGTGTGACACAGATGCTGCTTCCAGTCTGTTGAAATTTGAGGAGCTATTTAATAGTGTAGGTGTATCTGACTGTGTTATAATGGAAGCTGCAGAGCTGCTCGATATTAATTTTGTCCATCTGATGAGAAAAGTTTCTAAACTTCCTTCGGTTGAGATGTTGATTTCACACCCTCATTCACAGGTTTACCAGAATTTCTCACCCTCAGCATCCTGACTGAATTGTGTGAATGTAGGCGTTGATGTTTCAACAACTGTGTCTCTGACCTGCAAACTTATACAAACACAATGTTCACAATGTGGCTGCAATGATCAGACAAATAACAAGTTCAAGACACTTACACTCAGAGATAGCTTTTTGGAGTTCTGCTGTGGGATACTTGATGCAAAATGCAAAACACTTACTGGTTGTGTTTAACTATAATCTCTTCAAGCGAGCAATCTCTGTGTTTATTTGTTCCTAATTGAAACATTGAGCAGATATAGATCACATTATGTGGGAGCAGGGTTACAGCACCTAATCAACTTCAAGATCAGCCTCTTGATACCTGACCGAGCTCCTCAAACGCCACTCTCCATCTCGCCACCTCAGATGCCAGTATCCTGTCCCTTATCTCCAAGACCAAGCACCACACCTTGAGGGAGGGGGGGCACTGTGGCACCAACTCTCTGGAACTCTCTTCCTCCACACATCCGCAACTCTGACTCAATTCACCCATTTCAAAACCAACTCAAGACCTACCTCTTCAAAAAAGACCACAACACATAACCTCTACTCCCTCCCCACCTGTTTTTATTTGGTTTTATAGATTTACTTTATGTAAAGTGTATTCGAGTACCTTGAAAAGTCTTAGCAATTATAATAATTATCATTATTAAGCTCTAAGCTGATTGTATGTAGAGTCCTCAATGCCGCTGCAAGGACCAAGCAATAAGCAATAACCCCACTCTGGACAGACATGCACTTTAAATAATCTTGCATTTCCACAACACAGGAATGCTAACATGTTGTCCTGTCCTATTCCAGTAGTATTAACAGCCTCTGACCTCAGCATTGTGTCAGAACTGTAACTAAAACTACAGTGTGAAGGATTTGGTCTAAATGCAAAGATGAGCTCTACAAACAAAGACGCAAATTGAAATGACCACATTCAAATGTTGTTGGGAAATTGAAATAGTTATTCCCTTGCAAATAGTTCAAAAATACATCTGGAAACATTACAAGCCTAATAACTGAGGACAGACTGTGTACATGTGGGAAACATGAAGAGAACTCAAAGATTTACTGACTAAACAAAACACAAAAATGTTCAAAGAAGGCAAAAACTGTCTCACTAAGTATAACTCTACATAATTTATGCCAACAATTCGAGACCCAACTTTCCATTGGAATGAGAAATGACTGCAGACGATCGCCACACAAGGTTAATGTTTACGTAGGCTGGGAATGGATGAAGCTGAACAAATACAGCTAATAGCAAAGCCTGCTGTACTCTGCCTGGAACAGTGACTTATTCATGCCTCTTGTTACTGTTTGGGAGAGACTGGCAGACAGTTCTGCAATCAAACACTGACCTGGGTTAAAAATGAAACAAAGTAAACTTAAGACTTACCTTTTTAATCTAGCTTTTAATTTAGAGTTATTTATTTTTAGACCTGAACTGCATTATTATCACAATCATTGTTTATTTATTTATTTAATTATGCATCTATCTATCTATCTATCTATCTATCTATCTATCTATCTATCTATCTATCTATCTATCTATCTATCTATCTATCTATCTATCTATCTATCTATCTATCTATCTATATCTATGTATTTATTTCTTGCATTCATCTAATCTTTTCAACTTTAACTGATTTTTAATTTAGCTTTCTACTCTTACTTGTTTTATTAATTTTACTGTATTTATTCATTTTATTTTTAAATATTTTCAATTATTATTATTTTACTCATTTCTGTGGTTTTCTGTCTCTCTGTTCTTTCATGAAGCCCTTCAGGCTGCTTGTCTGTATAAAAGGTGCTTTATAAATAAAGTTGAGTTGAAAGTCAACACCCAGCATGAAGCACTTTCTTTAAGAGTCCAAGGAAGGATCTAGGTTGAAGTGTAGTAGCCATGGGACTCGGTTCAAATGCAACCCTGCATGACTCACTGGTTTCTACAATCCTATACAGAGTCACAGCATCACCAGTCTCATGATGATGTTTCCAGTCCAAGTGTTACCACATAGTCCGATGTGTTGGAACACACAGCCACCTGACAGGAAAGTTACCCTCCAGCATAACTTGAGAAATAATCAGGAGATCTCTGTGAATCTGAGAGTCGAGGAACGAGTTTGAGAACCTCCAGTGTAACGTTCTTCCTCTGATTAACATAGTAAACAAGCCTGAGGCCTACATATGGATCCAGGAAGGACTAGAGCCTCTCTTATGGATTTAAGAGAACCATATGGTGGGTGGATGGATGCCTGACATCTGAATCACATCAAATATAACATGTGAGATTTCTGAAAGTGTGTGAAAGGTTACAGGAGAGAGAGGGAGGCACGGAGAAGCAGAAAAACCAAATACAATTCTTCCTTCTTACGAGGAAATCCGGTTTACTGCTGAGAGAAACTCAAACTTAAGACGTGAAAATTAAAACAACTGATTATTAAAACTAATATTAAGCTCCTGCTGAAAGTTTTAGAAGGATTTTACAATGTGATGAAGGTCAATCGAAGTAGTAGACTTTTAAATTACCAGTCAAGCAAGGCTAAAAGGTAAGTCCAGTACACCTCAGAGGTGATTGGTGCTCAGTTCTTTCATTGGACTATTAAGCATTTGTATCTATTCAAATCTTCATTTTTAATATTTCAAATGTAAGTTAAACCCTGTTTAGATCATCCTTCTATCTTCTGTCGACCCTGTTTATGCTACTTTTCTTGATGTTTTAACTTTATCATAACTCAAACTTTGTCTTCTGCCTTGTTACAATCCTGCTTTTGCTGCATCTTTTAAAGCACTTGGCAAATTCTGTTTTCAAGTTTCTATATGAACTCAGTAATCATTATCATAATTACCCTAAATCGCAGCTACGGTTATTGGAAGGAGCCTTTTTTTCTGTCCGCTCTGACTCACTAATAGAGTTGAGATGTTCACGAACGAACCGGATCTATTGACCGGCTCTTTAACACGAAGGATTGGAACCAATTTGTAGTTTGTGCCGTTCTTTTTCCAATTTTTAGCGACAGGAGGTGTAAATCATCCCCATAGTGATTATTTCAACCCCAGGCTGGCTTCTTAAAAATACATAATTAAATAAATAGGAGTGTCCCGATCCGATATTGATATCAGTCTGATATCGGTCTGATATCAGCCTGCATCTAAAATCTCTGATATAAACACTCCCATACAAGCAGTCCATTCCAGACTCTGGATCTGAATTGTTATTTTGCACTTTAAAAGTATAATTTGTTGGGGCGCTGGTGGACTAGCGGTCTAACCGGCCCACGTATAGAGGCTATATTCCTCGTCACAGGGGTTGCCGGTTCGACTCCTGGCTGGTCAACCATTTACTGAACTCTCCCCCGCTCTCTACTCCCCACATTTCCTTCAGCTGTCCTATCAATAAAAGGCAAAAAAAAACAATTTAAAGAAAAAAAAATATATATATATATAATTTGTCTTTATTGAGGTTATTTTTCAGGGTCTTCTTTAATATTTTATTTATTTCATTCAATTGTAGTATATTCTTATGTTTAAGGTTAAAATGTATGTAACCCATTGGTTAATAACACATGGGTCAGTTTTTCTCATACCTACTGTTGCTGACTATTGTTCTCTGATTGAGTAATATCATTTGATCAAGCCTTTTCTAACATTCCATACTACAAAATAAGTGATAAAAGTATGTATGATTCGTGCTGATATCGGTATCAGTCAATACTCAAGGCTGCAATGAAAAAAGAAGTGAAAAGGTTGTATCGGGACACCCTTATAAATAAATGAATATACAAAGGAACCAGTCTTTTGAACGGCTCTTTGAGAGGAGCGGATCCACAACATCCAGCTCCCTTCAAAGAGCCGTAAATCCCATCTCTACTAGCTAAAACACAAAGTCACACAACACGACCAGATCCGGTCTTCTCACAGCTGGTTCACTGATATAAGAAGGTCAAACATAATTTAAACTTTTTGATCACTCACAAGCAAAGCTGTACTTCTTAATGTGTTAGAAATATATACTCACTGTGGATGTCATGGTCACACAACTGTCTGAACACCGCCTGGTCGCTTGAGTGTAAGATTAAGAAAGAGCAACACACAGAGTCCTCTACAGAGAATCACTGTAAGTAGCAGGTGAAGTGAGAACACAGGGGTAGTGTATAACCACCATTTGTTATTTAAATACTCATTTAAATAAGATAAACACGAGAGTATCCTCCTGGGTCCTGGATAGTGTTTGGGTGTGTGCTGATGTACGTTTGACCGTTAACTGTTTTGTGAGTAATAGCTCCTCCATCTGAATACGCAAGCACAAACAGCAATATTTATTCTTCCTGTGAGATGAGAGGTCCGACACAGAACTTTACATCAAGCGAGTGCTGATGTTTACACTTTAAGGATTGTAGCCGAGGGCAGAGGAAGGAAAAAGTGCTGCTTTAGAGTGAAGAATTACAAGAGTACTCACAGTGATGACAGCTTTGCTTAGGCAGAGGGAGCCTCGACAGCCGTACTCGGTCTCATCTTGAGACTTGTAGTAGCTCAGTGTGTTGTTCTTCAGGACGACCCAGCGGTCCTGCCAGCCATGGATGTAGTTTGTCCACTGAAAGGAGATAAAGCATGAGTTAATGTCTTTGTGAGCTGAAAGAGAAGAACATACCTACCTACCTTTTTAGTCTAACTGAGTTTCATTCTTATAACAGTTTTATTTATGTATTTATTCCTTTATTATCTGGTTCAAATTTTTGTCACTTTTATTCTACTTTATTTATTTATGTACTTATTTTATTTTTTAAGTATAGCATCTTATTTTCTTTTACTAGTTTAACATTTAAGTGTTTAATTATCACAGAAATGTATTTTATTTTGGTGAGTTTAATTTCCTGTGTTGAGTTTTAACATCTTATTTTACCTCCAGTTTTTCCTCACTAAGATATCATGAGAGCATTTCCTCAGTTCGTTCAGCAACTTCTTTTTTACGTATTTATTCATCTATTATCTAGTTCATATTTTAGTCACTTTTATTCTATTTTATTTATTTATTTACTTATTTTTTTTTATTTTTTAAGTACAGGATCTTATTTTCTTTTAATGGTTTAATATTTTAGTGGTTTATTATCTTACAAATTTATTTTATTTTGGTGATTTTAATTCTCTGAGTTTTAACATCTTATTTATCTTCCAGTGTTTCCACATTAAAATATCATGAGAGCATTTCCTCAGTTCGTTCAGCAACTTCTTTTTTATTTATTTATTTATTTATTATCTAGTTCAAATTTTAGTGACTTTTATTCTATTTTATTTATTTATGTACTTATTTATTTTATTTTTTTAAGTATAGGGTCTTATTTTCTTTTAATGGTTTAATATTTAAGTGTTTAATTATCTTAGAAATTGATTTTATTTTGGTGATTTTAATTTCCTGTATTGAGTTGTAACATCTTATTTTACCTCCAGTGTTTCCACATCTTATATTTTTCATTATCTAGTTCAAATTTTAGTTACTTTTATTCTATTGTATTCATTTATGTACTTATTTATTTTATTTTTTAAGTATATCATCTTATTTTCTTTTAATGGTTTAATATTTAAGTGTTTAATTATCTTAGAAATGTATTTTATTTTTGGTGAGTTTAATTCTCTGTGTTGAGTTTTAACATCTTATTTTTCCTCCAATGTTTCCTCATTAAGATATCATGAGAGCGTTTCCTCAGTACATTCATCAACTTCTTTTTTGTTTTTTATTTATGTATTTTAATTCTAATGTTTTTATTACTATTGTTGCATTTATTGTGTTCTTAACCTTAGGATTGTGTTTATTTATTAATGTATTCTATTTTAGTTTGTTTTATGTGCAGCACTTTGTGTTACAATGTCATTGTATGAAAAGCGCTTTATAAATAAAGTCGGATTGAATGATTGAACATAAAACACTAACAATCAGAATATGTTTTCACTATACTTCTGGAGAGTAGTCTTACACAAAGTAAACTGTCAAACCTAATAACCCTCCTCTTGAGGGAAAACCTGACACATGCAGGATTTTACATAAGGTGTACACTCATTAATCTCCCCAGCACCTCCAGTGTGACGTGTCCTGGGATTAGTATGATTGAACAGGTGAGCTTTTCTCGAAACAGATCTGCTTAATCTCGCAATATGCTTGGTTAGCGGGTCAGCGTGCAATCTGTTTACAGGCAGCCATCGTACAGTCAGATTAATACCACGGTAGCTTGCCAGCAGCTTAGCTCATTTAAACTCTGGGCAATTTGTCCAAAACAGAGTCTTGCACAAAGTGTGCGGAAGGAAGCATATGGCCAAATAGGTTAGCGACACTTTGTTTAGCAGAGGGCTTATCAGTGTGTTTACCTTGGAGAAACAGACAGTGTTATTAATACAGAGCGGGAAGTTTACATGTTAAAGCGGCTCTGCACGTCCCTGCATCTTGCACACTGTTGATGAAGCGGTGTTAAGAGTATTACTGGACGTTTGCCCAAAACACAAACACCATTTGCTGCTACAGACGGTCACCAGGGGAGAGATGTCGTACGGGTGTACACAGATAAAAATTAACCCTGAAGAAGTCCAATGAACACTATCTGAGTTTTAAGAAATATATTCTAAAATAATGGGAAGGAAGGAATGCTTCTTTTACTTTGCTGGTCATGAAAAGCACTGTGGAACTTGGTTTTTGAAACTAGTTTCTCCTGTTTCTTTTCATGTTGATTTTTAAATTCTGTCACTAGTTTTTAAGGCACCAGACTACATCTCAGCTTTTAGTGTATGAACCAGGAGGGCCTCTCAGATCCTCCTTGTGCTCCTCTCTTTTAGGTGTTCCTCAGAGAACAGAAACTTTTGGTGCCGCTGCTTTCAGCCACGATGCTCAGAGACGATGAAACAGCCTGCCGGAGGATCTGAGAGGAGCTGATAGAGATAGAGACTTTTAAATGTAAACTAAAAATGTATTTATTCAGTCTGGCTTTTATGTGGGTTTAACAGTTTTATTAATTTAATTATTTTATTAATTTTAAACATTTGTTTTTTATTTATCTACTCAGTTTTATTGATATTTTTAGTCTTTATTTTTTTTTCAACTTTTTTAAAATGTATTTATTTTAACTATTAAAATTATTAATAATTAATTTAATGCTTTAACTTATTTAATTAAACAGATTGTATTGTTGTTGGTGTTCATTAGTGTCTATTTTAAAATCCTTTTTTATGTCATTATTTTATTTGTTTCTTTGAATTAAATTTGATTTGTATAAAAGGTGCTTTATAAATAAAGTTTGATTGATTGATTGATAAATAAATCCAATATTATTAGTTATTATTTTTTATTAAACAATGTTGTTACAGATGGCATATTTCCCTCATGCTGTGCACCGTCAGTCCCAGAACAGATATTCACAGCAGCAGGTGGCATGTTATTTTCATCACTTCCCCCACATTTGACAGATTGCAGGTTCCTTTTTTATCCCCTGCCTGGTTTTTACATTGTACACAACTTACCAATGCCATGTATAGCTAAACCCACAGATATCTTACCCGCCTGTGAAATGATTGAGTCTGTTAGAGGAACTCTGGGAGTGTGAGAACTATTTAGCTTTTAAACATTGGTTAAAAAACAAACCAGTCATGTGCTCATGAATAATATTTGTTTCTCCTCTGACGCCTGTTCCCAGGCGCTTTGGGCTCCTCTTGCAGTTTAACCAGCATGTTGTGTTTGGATCTGTCGTTTGTTATGTAACAAACGTGTCCATTTTGTGTGTCAAACTTCACCTGCGTTATTTTGTGTGCTGTTCTGTGACATGTCCTGTCATTGTAGAGGTGTGTTTTTTCTGTTTAGAGTACCTGCCTTATAGGACTACGAATGAAATTGAGCTATTATGTGAATTATTTTAATTCAATGAACCCCCACTCACTGCAGGAATGGATTATACTTTTGCAATGACACATCACAATAAAATAACTAATTGAAGGAGGATCAATGACCTGACGTGATGTGCATTACTGTGCTCTCTTTATATTGCATCTAAAACTATTACCTTACAGGATTAGGGTCTCCATGTAAGACAGACACTAGAGAGGCTCTCTTCAGTGGTTTGTAAGATGTTTGTAGAGCAAAACAAGATTGCTGCATCCAAGCCAAAAAAAAACACGCAACTGTGTCTGCTACCTAATCTCAAAATGGACCATAAATACCATGCGTACAGACAAATGCCAAGTTGATTGGCACATGCACAAATCTGTGAGGAAACAAAAAGAGGAAACACACAAAGAAATCCACGACAAACACACATTAAAGATTCAATCTGCGAGTCTGAATTCTCGGTTCATTAAAAGGTTAATTTCAGTTAAGACAACATCAGTTGTGATTCTGTGTCCAGCTGGACAGTGAGACTGCAAGTTACCTACTTCAGAGCAGTGAGGGGGGCTGATTATTCATAATAATCCTTCCTAATTAACACTATTTAGTCTGTATGTAAACTTATGTAAGTAGAGAGAGAGCGAGCGGATTAATTAGATGATGATTAAATGATTATATAATATTTTTAGTGTGTTTTTGTTGATTGTTGCTGCTTTGGTTCTGTTTTTTAAACCTGTAAAGCACTTTGAGTTGCTCTTTATTCTATATTATGGTAAAATATGTTGACATTAATGGCTTCTTTCAATCCTACTATGTCTTTTTATCTCACTTTCATTGCTTAGTTTGTGTTTTAGTGTTGCTGCATCACCTGAATTCCCCCTCTTGGGGTCAATAAGGGATCCACTTATCACGTTTCAGCTACTTTTAATTTGGAGTCATTTATTTTTAGCCCTGGACTGCATTCATATTTTTATTATTATTATTTTAATAATTGCTTTAACATTTATTTATCTATTCATTTCTGGTATTTCTTGCTTTCCTTTCCACTCTTACTTAATTTATTAATTTTACTGAATTTATTTTATTTTGAAGTATTTTATTTATAATCATGCCTTTTATAATTCTACCATTTCTGTTGTTTTCTGTCTGTTATTCCATGAAGCACTTTGAGCTCCATGTTTATATATGAAAGGTGTTATATAAATAAAAGTTGAGTACTCAATTCCCCTTTAGCATCAGAGGGGGGTTTCTTGTCTCTCCCTCTGAGCTGCTATGTTGACAGAAGGTGAAGTATCTCCCCTGTACACATGCCATGATTTGACACAGGGCATCACAACACTGCCTCCTCTCCTCCTGTATTCCTACCTGACAGCTGAGACATGTACATACCTTACTGAGGACTCCGTTCAAGTCGACGACACCAACCAGATGTCCAGACTCCTCTCTGGGCTCCATGTCCTCCTCGGAACCAGAAGAGTTCCAGCTCTGGTTGTCAGACATTCCCTTGATGCTGTGCAGGCTAACACTTTTAAAAACAACACCTTGATTAGCTGTGTGTACCTTGAATTAAAGCAGCAACAGTTCACTGGATCATGCTGTGTTGTTATTGACTGAGTAATACCTCTGAGCAGACGAGGAGTTAACCCAAATATCTGGAAGGGGGTGGTGGTTGAGAGGATCAATAACCAGTTGGCTCCAGTTAGCTGGTCCACATTCTGTGGTCAAGCTAGGTCCAGGTAATGAAAGGTTAGCTGTGCCTCCTGTGACAGTCCGTGAAGAGGCAGAAAATGATCAGTTACAGCAGAATAAGCTCAGGGAACCGTCCCCGGTCGAATGTAGGTGTTCTCTGTAGTCCCTCAGACCCCCTCAGAGGTCGTGTCGGTGCTGGTTTCTCTCTGTAGACCTGTAACAGCTCTGCAGATCAACGCCATGTTCAACTGACGTCTCGAGCTTCTTCTTCTCCTTCTTCTCGGGTTGGTAGAGCGCGTGCTTCAACTTGTGTGGTGCGCAGGGGCGCTGGCCGGGCTGACGTCACCAAATCCACTCCTAAACAGGAAGACAGGCTCCTCCCCCTCCAGGAAGACAGGCTCCCCCCCCCTCCTGTTTATTATGGCGCTCTGAAAATAGACAGGGAAGTACAGAACACAAGTGTCCATCTCCAGGCTGCTGCAGGTACTACTGTCGGCCTGATTCAGCATGAAAACACTGATGGGAAATCCCTGAGATATAATAAGTTTAAATCTGTAATGTTACCCCTGCCGTAAAAGGCAATAATGTAATAAGATATTGTTTTACCTTTATATAAACACTGCTCTCCCCATCTTTGTTTATCCATATAACCCTATTAAGGGAAAGAAAAATCTACTTTTTAAAATAAATTATGCTGATCTATCTATCTATCTATCTATCTATCTATCTATCTATCTATCTATCTATCTATCTATCTATCTATCTATCTATCTATCTATCCATCTACCCACCTATCCTTCCATCCATCCATCCATCTATCTATCTATCTATCCATCTACCTAACAACCTACCTACCTACCTACCTACCTATACATCCATCCATCCATCCATCCATCCATCCATCAATCTATCTATCTTTCTATCTATCTATTATTATTACATACCCATATTTATTTATTTATCTTGCCTTATCTGTAATAACCAAACCATAATCACAGCAATGTCAACCTATAACTACTGAATATTTTTTTAAATGCTGCCTGTAATTACTACTGTTCATAACATTTGTATACATCTTAAATTTCTATTATATCTTTTATTTATCTATTTTTATTTCTACTTATTTTACTTATTTAAACTTATTCTCAGTCTTTACTTTACTACTTGACTCTGATTTGCTGTCATTTATTTGTAACTTTTTGGCTCATACATTATAAATAAAGATTATTATAAAATCTTCTCCAAACTTAATTTCTTTAGGCATAAACATTATATTCTAGTATAATTTAGGGAATACAATTTGAGTGTATATAACACCTCAAGCTCACAGATCAGTCTGAAAAATACAAACTTGAGGAAAATATAAAGCCCCTGAAGTCCCAACAAGTATTTTTTTTCTATATATATATTGTGAGCAACAAGATAGTATTTATGTATATGGTATAATTATCTTGTTATCTAATAGTAGGACAGTTCTTGTTACTAGATCAGTGTATTTACTTTTTTTCCCTTGACATGTTTTGACAACAAACTTCCTGCAGTCTTTCTCAGAGGTCTATCTTAAAGAGTGAACTTTATTTTATTTTGTACTAAGGAAGCGTCGCTGTAACTGATTTATTCAAGATTAGTTTTCTTTACACTTGAAGGAGTATTTATTTGTTAAATCTATCTTAATAATAAGTAATCATTTTATTTATAGAGCACATTTTTAAAAATAGAAGTTACAATGTGCTTTCATGGGGAGCAAAATAAAACAAGCAGTTTGTAAAACCAGACAAGTTAAGATCCAGAAATAAAACATATTTTAAAATACATTAAATTCCCCTAAAAAAACTCCAAAGGAATACATTAGTTTAAAATATATTTCTTAAACTCAAATAACATAAAATGAAATTCAGATAAAATCAGAGAGAGGCTCTACAATAACAGTATGTCGTAAGAGGAGATTTAAAAGAGATCACTGAGTCCGCAGACCTGACTTCCTCGGACAGATCGTTCCAGAGAATCTTGATGGCATTAAACACCTCATCTTAATTCTGAGCGCCTCATCCTGTCCCAGCTGCACCTCAAGGAGACTCCACTGGATCAACAACCTCGTAAGGACTACAGGCGGGGCAACAAGTGTGGTGCAGATATTTACTGTATGAGTCCTGTTCATGGGAACATTATGCAAGTGTGGTCAAATTATTATAAGCTTGTATAAATAATCGATTAGCACATCCAGATTGTGTGCACATGGCTTCAGGTTTTGAGGTTTCTACATTCAATGATGACAATTTTATGCTCACAATTAGAAATAGTTGAAGTTTTCTATGATTTAATGACATTAACAGCCTGATAAAGAGACTCAATTTAAGACTTTAAAATATTTAACACCATTATACTGAGTGACATAACACATTCTCTGTCTTCTTACCCTACTTGACTAAAGCCTGTTATGTTAACCACGAGTCAAGTGATAATCCATTTGTGATTTCACACACACCTTTTACACTAACACACACATACACACATACACACATATACACATACACCTCCCATAACTCAAACAGCGGTGGTTCAGAGGGATGCTGGAGATGAGGGCTCTCAGCCATGTCATGGGTTAGAGAGTCGGACGCAGTTCAGCGGAGTCATGGGACCTGAAACGAAAGGAAGAAAACCACAAGACTTCTATTAGCTGCAACAATCGGACTCTTCTCCTCTTCCTCCTCCTGCAGTAAAAGGAAAAGTGTGAGTGGCAGGAAGCAGCGGGACGGGATCAGTTAATTGGCTTTAGAAAGCTGGAGAAAACCACAACATTGTAAAACCATTATCACGTTATCCAGATTGTTATTCTTCATGTCGTTTCCAGAAATATTGTTTGTTTATCAGTTTATGAATCAATCATTTCCAGGCATTGTTATCAGATGTGATAAACACGCTCTACATGGGAAGCGAGTGCTTCATAGAATGAACTCAACTTGTGAAAAGGAAACTTTGATTCATCAACAATTAGCTCCTGAAAGTCCTTACAATCACTCTTCAACACTGCCTGAGGAGGGGAGGGGTTTTCTAGTGGTGAGAAGTCCTTCTGAAAACTAATAAAACAGAGGCACGTCCAGAGGCGTGGCACTGCGCCTCCTTGAAATCTGGCCACCTCTGCTGCTGCCCTTAAATAAGAAGTTATGATTGGTTATTTGCCTCGTCAAAGATGGGACTTAAGTTCAAACAACTATTTGGGCTGTGTTTTTAAAGAAGCAGTACCTTTCTCTGTATTTAAATGTCGCACATTTTCTGTGGCGGTTAGAAAACCAGGTGTTTAAGTGTGGACCCAAAAGCACAACCGGAGGCAGATGAAGCAGTTAAGTGAATGTATTGAAGGGGGGTGGAGGGACAGGATCCAGGGTCCAAGGCATGAGGAGGGAATCTGAGGAGAAGTGAAGGCTGGAGACGTGAGGGCTTGAGGAGGAGGCTGGTGAGTGAATCCAGGGAGAGAGTGTGGCAGCGTGGCAGCAATTGGGCGGTAGTACTGGGGGGCTCGTGGAGGCACTGGAAGAATGGAGGACAGCAGAGTTAGTCACTGGTAAAAACACACAAAGCTAGAAAGCTTGAATAATTGAAAATTCATGAGAGAACAGGCGTAAATACCACATCAGATGAGGGAATAATCTGGCACTGGAGAAGCCTCACAGCAGGGCTTAAATTCAGATGGTGTAAAGGTGTAGGTGGAGCCACCCAATCTCTGTGAGGAAGAGAGAGAGACTCCACACAAGAAAACAACTTCTAAAAATGCCAACTTAAAAGCCAAAAAACATGTTGCAATCACCACATTTTCTTATGAGTCCTTGAAGAAGAAGATTTATGTGTCAAAAAATTATACACAGGCATATAGTGTCTGTATGATGCTTTAAAGGTAGTTCTTTAAAGAGACAGTGATATGATAATTACTGTAGGATCAACAGCAACATTAATCTGCTCCCATTTAACACAACACTCTCAGAGTCAGCATAGTTCTCTGTGGACAAGCAAGCAGATAGCAGCAGGACTGGAAACAGGTGATCTGACCAGCATAGAAATCACACTGCCTACAAGCATTAAGGCACAAGTACTGTATGTAGAGCTCATGGCCGTGTCAGCTACTACGCCGTGGAGTTGATGCAGAGGTTTGAACCGGGCCTACATGTGTAGGCTTCTGCGTAGCTACAGGGCCCTGTCAACATATGTCAACATATGCAATGCAGAAGTATAAATCTTGCTTAACTGCAAGAAGAAAAGAAGTCTGGTTCATTTAACTTTGGTGAGTCTACAGTGGGGAAATCAAGACGCTAGGACAGAGACATTTAATGCAGCTTGATGTGAATAATAAAAGCTAAGCTAGCTTGTTTTAATATGGCTACATGAAACGTTACTTTAGGCTCAGCTCACGACTGTTCCCAAGGAGAGACACATGATCATATTTAAATCAATAAAATCATGTCCTGATCAATGCTTGGTGTAAAAGTCTTGATTTTAGTGAGAGCAAAGTTACAGCATCAGGGTCATGCTCACCCTGTAGGAGCTCCAGTCTGCTATAACAACCTGCTCACTATAAATCATCCCTCCTTCAAAACAAAAGCAATGAACACATTCTTTCAAATTTGATTTATTTCTTTCTGCAAACACAGATAGATAAATAAATGAGAAGTCCTACATCTGATAGAGACTTAAAGAAAGATATAAAACAGTATGATCAGCTGCAGCAGGCTTCAACATCACCTGTAGTTCAACTGGTCAGGACTGAAGCAGCTGATCTAATCACTCTGACCCCGACTTCTGTGATTCATTTAGAAGGCATGAGTGGACGACCATGACTCAGGCGGGCCTGATCAGGCTGTAATGTGATTAAATCACATCCTCTTTCCAGCGGCACAGGTCAGCTGCTACAAGGGGGTAAAAGTGGAAGAAAGCAGCTGGCCAACAGGGAAGGATTATTTAACTTTATTCTGGTGTCGTACACTTCCTTCTCCAGTGATATTTATTAGTATTTTGCAGCAGCTGCATGTGGACGTGACTGTGGAGCAGTAGACTCAGAGGAGGGAGGGTTCAGTCTGAGGAAAAGTCTTGCATAAGAAGCCTGAGGAAAGGTTGGAGCAGCGTGACCTGCCCTGTGAGCCTGCTGTGCCCTCTGCTGGTAGCCGCTTTGTAGACAATAATAACAATGAGTCAGAGTGTGTTTGTGTCGTGTGTGTGTGAGTGTGTGTGTGTGCGGTTTTATCTCATCAAGTGCAACAGCTGTGACACTAATAATCCTGACACTGTGACAACACTTACTGGACAACTTGGAAAGAGATGCAAGGGAATCAGAGGAGGGAGTATTAGAGTGCTAACGAGCTGCATGTGTCTCTTTGTGTCATGTGCATGAGTGGCAGCACTGGATACACACGTACTCCTGGAGAGCTGATCTACAAAGACAGGAAACAGTTTGTAAAATGGTTAAATGATGTTCCTCTTCATCCAGCTGTGTCAGAGTCGATGATCTGAGTGATAGCTTTTAGTTCTGTAAATTTACCTTGAAGGGAAATGTGGTATCTGTTTCCCCTGAGCTCTATTTTAACCATCATGTGACCTAAATGACTCACAGGTTTCAAGTTTACAAGTTTCTGAAAAGTAGCATTGAGTAATTCAGCAACACAAGCCCTAATGGCTGCACCATGTGTGTGATTATTCTTATTTTTGCCCCCTGTAGTCTCCAGATGTTACAGAAAGCAAATCAAAATACACAGAGGTCTTAAATGAATTAAATATCCCATTTGTAAATGAGATATAACTGATTTTAGAGTAGTTCTAGATGGCAGAACACAATAAATGCTGCTCTGTTTTCACCACAGTCTCTTTATTTGTATGTTTATTGTTTAAATAAAGTGTTTTCAGTCGTTGATTTCTACAAGAGACATTTGTAAAACATACTGACTCTTCCAACTGTCTCATCCTGATGTCCTTTCTCCTAAAAAGTTAAAGTATAAGCATCAGGAATCTCATCATGATGTACATTTTGTCTGTAATCTATCTTAATATTGTTATTGTTCAAACAGCATCTTTGAAAACTCTTTGCTAGAGCAGGGGTTCCCACAGGGGGGGTTAGGACCCCCTGAGGGGTCCAGAGACACAAATGAGGAGTCGTGAGATGTCTTCCAGAATGTTTCTTTTTTTAAGTTATCTAAAAATAGTACATTTGACCCATTACAGTAAAAAATATCAACAAAAATAGTAGGTTAACTTGACATAAAACCTTGAAAATAGAAAATGTAATGAGTTTTCTGCCTTTCTTTGTTTCCAGATGACTCCTAAGTTTAGGGTTAGTGAACAGTTATTATCAAAAGCATCAGTAGCAGCAGGTTCATTCATAACAGCACAGGAAACACAGACACATGCTCATATAAGTAGGGTCATTTTCTGCAAACCAGCTAAATGAAGCCACATTAAATCACTTTGAGGGACAGTGGGGGTCACGAGTCTTTGGAAGTTATACTTTGGGGGTTGCGGGCTGAAAAGTGTGGGAACCCCTGTGCTAGAGAACACTTCATGATAAAAAAGGAGAAGATATAGAGAGTAGCACCCTCTAGTGGCGGGATCTATAACTCACAGTTTGAATCATACACAGGTAATTCTGTAAATGTTTATACTGCTGAATATAGAATATATAACTCTCATTTTCTGATGCCAAAACAAACCTTCAGCACCTTCATGCCTGAGGTTTATGTTGTATTTTAAGTTCACACTCCACACTCTTGCTCTTTAACAGTCGTATAAGGACTTAGTATAATTTCCAATTAAAAGCAGGACTGCGTTCAGATCCCTGTGAGGTCTGTAAAGACAGACGGCATAAAGAAACGAGCAGCTTCAGCGGTCTGCCTCAGATTAGACGATGTTTGTCCATCCAGACAGGCAGACAGATCAGTGTGGACTCATGCATTATGGATGCTGCGTCGCCTCTTTTTGTCCTCTCTCGTCCAGACAGATGAGAAATATTTGCCTCCTGTGGCTCCAATTTCCTCCTCTGCAACAGACTGGGAGCACTGTTGAATACATTTGTCATGCTGGACTGCTCAGGTGAGTCTGGAGGACTGAAGGTGAAAGAAATGTAAATTTGATCTTCTTAAAAATGCATTCTTTCCTCTTGTTTCTTATTAAGTTTATTAAATAGTCATTATATTCCTTGGAGGACAGATTCCTCTCCTGTCCCTCTGTCTGAAGTTTTTTCTCCATATCTTTGCCATAAAGAAGACTTTATTAACAAGATTACAAAAACAGAAAGTGTAAGGTTTAATAGTGGCCAAGAAAAAAGGAAAAATCTGCTGTGCAAATTAAAAAAACTAAAAGACTCTTTATTTTGTCCTCTTTGCTTTTCCCATACATCACTTTCTCACAGCACCAGTGGCAGGATGTTTTAAAGCTCTTATTTCTGATAATCTTGCAACTCTCACTTGACATGTTACTCTACAAAGTGCTGTTTTATTAATCTACTCCATCACAATATTAAAAAATTTAAACATGGATAAAAAAAAAAGTATTTTCTGCAACTAAATTCTGTTCCCTGTCTGAGCCCGGTCCCTGCAATACTCATTTGTTATATTTCACTGTATCACCACCGACTGACTGAACCCTGCACCCTCAGCTCTGTGTTCATGAGCAATCAATAAATACAAAGTCTCTCTTTGAGGTTGTAACTCAGAGGCTGATTGACGTCTGTGTGACTGAATCAAATACAGCATGATGCTGACATTTGCTGATGAACTCAGGATGATAAGCGCATCTGCATATAATGATGTTATTAAACTAAACTACAACACTGCTCAGGCTCTGTTTGTTGCAGCAGGCATCATCATCATCTGCAGGCACTGATACAGCAAAAAAAAAAGAAGCTTGAAAATCAGGTTACAGGAATCTAAAATACCAAACTCTCTTTGTTTCAAAGACGACCAGCAGAGGGCGCTGTGGTATTCTGCTTGAACACCCCCAGACACTCCTCTCCAAAATGTAATGTCACTAAGTAAATGCAGAGAAGATAGAAGGAGTCTTTATTCTCACCATGCCTGCTCATAGTTACTTTTTTTTAAGGCACACTAACTTTTAAAATCTTAAATTTGGCATTATATTCAACTTCAGTGTCGCCAGTCTTTATCCTGAGCTGTACACAGCGACAGATTATTTAAGATGCAAAGAAATATGAGGTGAAACTGCTTAACTGGACATAAAGGAGATGTATTAAACATGTAAAATATAGAAACTGAACAATGCAGGAGGAGGCTGTCTAATTTAAAGGCCCTACTTAAATATGAAATTAAAGCTCCAGTAGGGAGTTTTTGACTGGTTATGAAACAGATTGAAATTAATACTGATGAGTCTTTATGAGTGATAAAAGCAAAACAGACCATTAGAGACCATTCCCTGCACATTTTCCCTGCCAAAGATTCTCTGAGAGATACATTTGACTGTTAATATCTCGGCTTCATTTTCTGGAAAAAAAAAAAAACATGTAGAGGACAAAATCTGCAAAGAGATGTGATACTGCTTTGTCCACAGGGGGCGCCAAAATCAACACAAACTGAAGTTCCTTAGAGGAGCTTTAAGGACCAAAATATACACTAAAACAATGTCTGACAATAAAAGAGTGATGGCAAAGGGATGATGATAAATGTACGTTGTATAACAACAGCAGCAGAATCTAAAGTTTCATTAATTAATGGCTCCAAAATACAACAGGAAGGGTTGTGTTGTGGTACAAACTAGATCTCATATCCTTTGATATTAAATGTCAGTATCAATAAGACTGTCAGAAGTACCTGTTGTTAATGCTGAAAGCGACACTCTGCATCACTTCAGAGCATGACACACACTCATATACGCACACACACACACACACTGACTCCATCCTTCACACCTGCAGACCCCTGTTAAAGCACTCCGTCACGCTACACTAGCGGAGCTGTTTTCCATAATTGATTTACAGAATCGAAGTTGTCTCCTGAAAGAGGAGCCGCCGAGCCGCTGAGCTGTGGGAGGTTTCATAATGGAGAGGAACTCTTTCACAGCTGATGTAAGAAGTCTGGAAACTCTCTAAGTTTAAAGAAATGTCTGAAGGAGGAGCGATGGTGTCTCAATGGAAGATTAAAACTCTAGTTACATCGACTCCCCGCTGTTTGAGGTTGTTTACATTCAGGGGAGTCAACGCTAACTAAGAGAAACACATTCAAAGAGATATAAAGACTTAACAAAACCATAGACTGTATAAATATTGGACGTAGTATCCGTGATGTCACCCGTCTGTTCCTGAGCGCTGTTTTGAAGCCAATTGTCAGTGGCAGCCATATTGGAAATGCTGAACTGAACCAAACTTAGTGTGAGGTAAAGAGGCGGGGTTTGAGCCTCCTGGCCAACAGCTATGTGTTCCCGCCTGTCAGTCAAGTCAGTCATGTCCTTATTTGGGCAAAAACTTGTAATCTTAATATCTTCCGAACCGTCGTATATGAACCAGGCTATAAACATGTTAATTTCTGCTGTAAAGATCGTCTTCTTTGAATAGGTGTGTATGTGGTTTCCTGTGTTTCTGTAGCCAGCCTCCAGTGGACGCTTGATGAACTGCAGTTTATAAGACTTCCGCATGGGCTTCATATTTTGAGACTGGAAGTTGCTGCTTGGTTCAAACACTGACTTGGTTTTAATGAATATGGTTATGCAAAAACGTTTGTAATCTCCTTTGGCGTTCATTAATCTGCTTCTATGTGGACACATAGTCGGCATACTGTGATGCAAGTGAACTGTAAGTCAGGGCGATGCAGTGGGGCATTAAAAGTGCATTTGTGTGTGTGTGTGTGTGTGTGTGTGTGTGTGTGTGTGTGTGTGTGTGTGTGTCCACTCCCCTCTCCTTCCCTGTTGTAAAAACAACAGAGCAGAACGGCAGCCTGAAATACAGCTCATTTGTCAGTGACACGGGAATGCTCTGACCTTCCCAAGACAGGCAGGCTTTGCCAACTCAGCGCTTTCCCCTTTTTCCAGCCGAATTACAGTCGTCAGCCGCATGAGTGAGAACGGCTTCTCCTCTGGTACACACGGCACACAGGAGCACAGAACACAACAAGCTGTATAACAATCAGCAGCTGAGGCGGAGCGGGAGGTCTGAGAGGAACGATAGCTGATGTTGATATTACTGGATTATTCTCCCCAAAAACGACAAAGGATGAGGGTTAAAATGGCTCTTAAACCATCCTGATCTTTCACCTTAGAGAAGCCTCATTTTAAGATGAGAGTGAAGCCTGTTTTGCTGAATATGTAGAGCTTTCAGAGTTTCTCTTACCTTTTTTATTTGCGTGTTTGGATTTTTTAATCTTCTTCAAAATCAGGGAGCAGCGATGAACTCTGCACCTGCAATCACAAAAATCAGTAACTCAGTTAGATGCTGACCCACTAGACACTGAAAACTACACATATTATTCACCAAATGTAAAACCCTGGATGTTTAACAGAGAAAGAGGAGGGTTAAACATCTCTGTGTTTCTGTCATTTTGACAGTTTGGGGTCAAAGGTCAGCGCTCTCGCTCCAGTTTGGTTGCAAAGCTCTTCAGCTGCAGCTTCTCAGCATAAAAAATCTGTGTTTGTGAGACCAGTCGTCTTTGAATCTTGTGTTCTTAAAGGTTGATATGAGTTTTTTCCACTCACACTGAACACTGGATGGCACTGCAGCACTGTTACTTGTATCTGTTAAATTTAAGACTGCAGGATCTTGCAGTGATCAGATCTGGTGCCTCACAGCCACATGGTTCCTGGTTGGACCGAGAGCTTCTCTGAGTGCTGTTTGCATGTTCCCCTTAGTGCATGCAAGGGTTCTTCCTACAGTCCAAAGACATGCTCGTTAGATTAACTGGTGACTCTAAATTGGCCTTAAGTGTGAGAATAAATGGTTGCTTCTCTTTATATGTCAGCGCTGTGATTGACTTGTGACCTGTCCAGGGTTTACCCCACCTCTTGCCTAAGTAGCAACTGGGACTGTCTGCAGCCCCCAAGATCCCGAGATAATGGACGAGTGGATGGTTAAAGACAGGTTGAAATAAACTTAGCTTAGAACAAACTAGCTTTCCATACTAACAAAATATCAGTAACCTATATTTTTCATGATTACAGATGGGATTGGATGACTTAAGGCTTTGGATTTGAAGCTTCGAAATGCAAATGTGTGCAAACCCAGTGGCGACCCAACTTCTGCCCTTCATTAGAGCAGAAATTGAGAACCTAGAGAGGATCTCAGTCATTACTTTAGAGCTAATTTGGGGCCTTTATCTGGATTTATTGGATTGGGCAGTGAAGAGAGACAGGAGATGTGGAGAGCAGAGAGTGTAGATGAGATGCAGAGAAAGGTTGTGGGTTGCAACCGCTGCAATCAAGGACTGTAGCCTCAGCGTTTGGGATTTGTGCCTTAACCATTGAGCTAAATCAACGCCCTAACTCTGACACCTGGTGGAGACATGACATCTTTACAGCTCCTGTTATCTTCTCTCTGTGTGTGTGTGTGTTTGAGAGCCTGTGATGTATTAATGCACCATGTTTTTTGTGAATGACCCACCAATGAGTTCACACAGATGAGGTCTTCCCCAGTTTGCAGGATGCATCTGAAGGGGAAGCATGTCATTCCTTGTGGTTATCAAAACAAACTCTTGGGGTTGCCTGTATTTGATGAATTGATGTTATTTCTACACTTAGCTGTTGGTTTATTGTGTTTAGCTGAAACTCATGCAGTCCAGGGTACTGGTCTTGTTTGTTAAAGTGTATTTTGGATCTTTTTTGTGCCTTTATTGAAAGGATAGTACAGTGGACAGGGTAGGAAACTGGAAGGAGGGTCATAGGTTGTAATCAAACCTGGACTGGCAGCTTTCAGGACCCCAGCTTCTGTACATTTAGGCCTTTGTCTTCCTCTTTCTCTTGTTTGCCTTTATTTTTAATATAACTCATCTGAGGTGGATGCATTAATGACGCACGGTCGGTGTTTTTTCTCATCAAGCACATCTGTTTGTGATGACATTAAAGCTGAATCTGCTCCACTGAAGTCTCAATGATCCAGACCAGAGCAGCAGTGTGCACACCAGGCCCTGCATCTATAAGGAAAATGTTATCAGGCACTGATAATGTTATTAAAACCAGCTGTGACGAGGCAAAATGTCAGCCGTAAGGAGACCGATCAGGACTCTGTCGCTCTCCATGGTGCTGAACCCTTCAAGAAGCATGTTTGGCACAGGATGATCCACACTGGTCACTACCGAGTGCGTTTTATATGCTCATAATGTTGAATATTCTGCTTTCAGGGCTTTATATGATGAGAGAAGGACCTCCAAGTTGAATTATTTGAGCTCTTAAAGATGAAAAGTTCATTTGAAGCCGAATAGTAAAAGAAAATCAGGAGAAATGTTCCCAATTTAAAGACCCTGAGTTTCTAGTTCTCAACAATGTATACATCTCTTTGACTGTGTGCTGCGTGTTCTCAGTTTAACTATAAGATATTCTATACAGGTCTGCAGATAGACCTCTTCAGCTCTAATGTGAATGAAATGACACAGAGGACCAGGACGGATAGCCTGAGGGAAAGAGGCAGACACTTTCATGACGCTG
This sequence comes from Notolabrus celidotus, assembly GCF_009762535.1. Taxonomy (NCBI): domain Eukaryota; kingdom Metazoa; phylum Chordata; class Actinopteri; order Labriformes; family Labridae; genus Notolabrus; species Notolabrus celidotus. Next base: position 2,938,890 of record NC_048290.1, read on the forward strand.
TGCCGGAACAGTAACCAGGAAGGTCATAAATTCATAAATCTATTAACCTGGTTTTCAGATAAATGTCTGCGTCCATCTTGCTGCATGACATGACGTGTTGAAACCTCTGCAGAAATACGTCAACGCTGCAGTGCTGCTTCAACTACCTGTTCTTTATTCACGTGTTATCATTGCAAATGGCGTCACATTGGATTTTTTATGCATTATTGCATTAAATGCCCAAATTTGAATCACTTCCTATTTTGTTTGCATATTCAAACATGTGGCTGCAAAAATTGAGAAATTTGAAGTGGTTACAAATGAGACTAAATCCTTCAAATAACCCTCAGACATCAAATTCTTGATTTTACTTTGCACCTTTCAAAAACTTAAAAAAAGCAACATGAGTGTCTGTTTTATAAACATAAGTATAACATGCAGCTTCTATTATATTAATTCATGTTTAGTGGTTAAACATTTTTAAATCATGTAGTTTTAACATGACATGCAGAATCCTTAAAACTACAAGATCCCATCTGCAATACCTCTCCAGAGCAGAAGGTGGCAGTAAGGTGTGACAGGCCCTATTCATCAGCCAAGGTACCGTGCTTCTGGCCAGGAAGAGCCATTACGGGGAGTTGGGAGAGATCGCCTGTGACTGACTGCAATTGGGGCTCTGGTGGCCTAGAGCAGGGGTTCCCAAAGTGTGGGTCGGGACCCCCTGATGTCTTCCAGAATGTTTTTATCTCTTCAATTATCTAAAAACAGTACATTTCACCCTTTATAAGAAAAAATATCGACAAAGATAGTAGCCAAATTAGCTAACCTTGAAATAAAACCTTGAAAATAGAAAATCTAATGAGTTTTCTGCCTTTCTTTGTTCCCAGGTGACTCCTAAGTTTAGTGTTAGTGAACAGTTAATTATCAAAAGCATCAGTAGCAGCAGGTTAATTCATAATGGCACAGGAAACACAGACACGTGCTCATATAGGTAGGGTCATTTTCTGCAGCTAAATGAAGACACATTAAATCACTTTGAGGGACAGTGGGGGTCACGAGTCTTTGGTAACGGTATTTTGAGGGTCACGGGCTGAAAAGTTTGGGAACCCCTGGCCTAGCGGTCTAAGCGCCCCACGTATAAAGGCTATAGTCCTCGTCGCAGAGGTCGCAGAGGTCGCCGGTTCGACTCCCAGCCGGTTGACCACTTGCTGCATGTCTTCCCCCGCTCTCTACTCCCCAAGTTTCCTGTCTGTCTTCAGCTGTCCTGTCAATAAAGGTGAAAAAGCCCAAAAATATAACTTACAAAAAAAGCTATCCATAATAACCTAAGACCTAAGACAACTAAGTCCGATCCTACCTCAGTAAATATGTTGAAACAACCTTCACAAATGAAGTTGGACCCAAATATTTAAAATAAGTAATGGTAACGTCAATACTTTATGTTCACTCAACACATTTACAATTAGTTAGTTCAACAAATGAGTCTTGCTTAATGAAAGCATTTGAATCAGATGGAGATTCATTCCATAATCTTATTACGTTCCCCAACAGATTATTTCTCTGAGTGCACATTTATTCAGTTGTTGTAAAATGACTCACAATCCAAATGACCGGCCAAATGATGCAAGGTCATTTTTTGCAAAACAGCTGCATCAAAAGTCAAACCCACTTCGAGCACATCTTGCACCATTCCAGAGAGGAAGGCAGAAAGTTATCTTGTGTGTGGGTTGAGATGTGAAACGGCTGGGTGGGTAAAAGCTCATAAAGCTGCTTTATGCTTATTTCATTGTGGCATCAAACTGTGTTAATCTAAACATTTTTGTTTTCAAGCTGGTGCAGGCACACGAGCACCTCCTGGATATAAAATGAGAAGATCTAAAGCACTCTATTGAGCTGAGTAGGATGCTATTTTTATCTTGCGTCCTATACGCTGCAGTATCCTGGTGTTTGTTTATCTCTGTGAGGAGAACGGAGGAGGTCTGGTAGATGAAGCTGGGCTTTTAATGGCTGCAGTCCATCTGAAGGCACATTATCTGTACTCTAACTACAGCAAAAGGAGTCCTGATGGATGCGACAAACCGGCGTGCAGACTAATAGGACAAAGCAGAGTCCTCTCCTCGGCCTGCACAAACTAATGGCTGCTTGTTATGGATGTAATTAAGCGAGGGTTTCATTTATAGCTTTAACCTGTCAGCTCGACTCAGATGAAAGTGCTGAGCCGAGGATATACTGTAGCAGCCGGATTCACCACCCGAGGAATTCCCATCTGTGAGTCATAGGACGGTGAAGTGTTGCGTGAGACATTCGGGTGTGGGAGGGAAGTTTCTGATTGCCTTCACCGCTCATCTGCTTCATTCTTTTAAAAGAGGAATCCTCAGTGTAATGCAAATCAGCTCTCATCAATGTCACACAATGATATGATGACACATAACGCACAAAGACGGCTCACAATATTTCCATCTCATACATCTCTCTTTGAGCTCCCCCGTCTCTGGCTGAGCTTCTCTGAGTCTCTCCAGCCGTACGGAGAGAGCCGCATGCCTCCACCATTCCTCCCTTTGATTTCTCTCTGCCTGCCAGTTAGGGCACGACTGGCTCCCTCTGCGACGCTCAGCAGCACTTTGAAGTGTTTGAAGGTTCATGCTGACACTGGCACTGAATGATTAAACAGACAGAATTTAAAGTTCTCTATTTCACTATTGTGAAGACGATATGGTGCAACTCTGTCACACAACAGGTTTTTAGATTTAACTCATCTTAATGTGGAGTATATGTGTATATGTGCATGTTTGTAGCACATTTGAGATAATCACAAGAAAGGATGAGCGCTTGATGAAGAAACCCACCCCACTATGCCCTTGACTTATAAATTTAGTACCCTACCCCAAGGCTCCTGATGTCCCCTAAAGCCTGAGATAGAAAGGACAGATGGGGAGCGAGAGCCAGCACATCACTGAGGTTATCCCTTCACTGATGTTTCCTTTAGTTCGGCCAACGACACCTCGGAGAGTTAACTTTGGTGTCCCAGAGTAACCCCCCCTCCATCATATCCACCAGCAGAACACCCCAATTTAATAACCCAACCCCTACAGTACTGCCACATTCAACGAACCCAGGCTCCACATGCAAGAGCCAGGAAGTGAAAACACCCATACTACAGTATCTAACTCTACCACCTGGACCCTAGCAGCCCCAACCACCCAACACACAGCTGGTAGAGTCTGCAGCTAGATATTAGAAGGCAAGGGAGGCAGGCTATAAATATAGGCAAATGTATAGTTCAGCATTAATGGAGCCTTTCAAAATGTGTAAGCTACCCATGACATGGGTTTCTATGCGTACCATCAGGGATGCTGGTTTTTGATTTGTGCGTTGATAACAAGTCAGAAGGTCCACTTTAGGGCGGTGGATATGGCGTCCATGATTTCCAAAAATAAATCAAATTTCAAGTGAAATTGTTTTATTTTGTTGTCCCTGTTCCAACTTTTTACAAACATGTTGCTGGCATCAAATTTTAAATGAGCATATATTCCTCATTAAACAAGAACATTCAGGTTCAACGTTTGATATCATCATCAGGGAGTGATGAAGACTCCGTGAGTGTCGAAACCAGTTGGCGTTTCTTTTTCCTGATGACTATTTTTAACTTTATGCCTGAACACTTACAGGCTTTTGACTCGAGCTGGTGTGCCTGAAGACAGCCTCCGTGGCATCCTCCCCCTTTTCAACAAGGTTCGCTTCTTTCTTCAAGACCACCTCACTTCTACCTGGAGTGTACCACTTCACCTCCTTGATCACACGTTAACTTTGTTTCTTCTCCATTTTATATCTTGTCTCGTCGCTATTTTCATTTTCCCAATTGGATGCTGGAATTGGAGTTCAACGATTTTTGTATTGTATCACAAGGATTAACTGATAGTGCTGTTTTGTATTTGATTGGGTCTTTTTACATTGTATTATTTTGTATTGTTAACTATTTAATACAATTGTTTCTCATGGTATTGTATTAATAAAAATAATAATTGATAGGAATTGTATAGCACTTTTCATGGTACTCAAAGTCGTATCTCATCATGAATCTCATTGTTTGGTGTTGTATCATTTTGTATCAATGTTTCGTATTGCATTGAAGTCTTAAATTGCTTTAAATGTATCCTGCTATGTTGGTATCTTTTATGGTGATGTGTTGTATTGTATCATTTTGTATTATAATGTGTCATATTTTGTATCACTCTTATTGCATCATATTGTGTTTTTTGTATCGTACAGTTTTGTTCGACATCACATGGTTTAATCCCTGTTCTTTAATATATTGTGTGTAACATAACTGTTCTCTCAGTAGCCTTTAATTCCAAACTGTATCATCATCAGTGTTACAGAAGAGTTGGTGGATCCAATCAGTTCTATATCCTCTTAATTTAAAGACCATTTTCAAACAGACACTGGCTGATGTTGCCTCAGCTGTCGCAGGCCTTGGATGTAAACACAGCCTTCTTGTTTATATTGTGCATTGACTCTTGAACCATGTAGAGATGCACTTCTGTTCTGAATATCTCAGCTGCTACTTGTGCACAGAGATCAAGTATGCCTTCCATTTCTGTCCTGCATTTAAGAAGCTGACCCCCAATGGTCAACTTGTTGCCTTTGAGGAAGTTTGGACAACTTTTTGACTTTTCTTGCAACCTTAGCCAGGACTGTACTCTGGTCAAAAATATGAACGGCATTCAGTTGTGAGGCAAAAAGTGTTACAACCATACCTGGTCTCCCCCACAGCTCTAAGGCCCTCTTTAATTTTATGGAAATATTAGTTGCACATTGCATTTTTTTATGACACTGCTCAGGCCTTACGATGGTAATGATTCGATCATTAATGCGATATATCTGCACTATCGTCTTCAAAGATGACTCGGCTGTTATTAAATCCACCTCTTGCTGAGTCACAGTGACATCAGACTCAGTTAAATATCTTCCACATTGCAGGAAATTGATCAGTGACGGCGGCAGAATATGACTTCAGATTGCTTTCTGCCTCTGGTTCCTCTGAGCTGGTGCCACACGACGTCGTCGGCAGACCGTGAGGTTGTTAGAAGAGAGACTGAGCGGCGTCGTAATAGGATTAGCCTTGTCATGTAGGCGACAGTTATTTCCAGAGGAGCTGCACGGTAATACCGGCCCCTGTGCATTGATTCAATTACCCCCGCACACAGACGCACACATCCAAACATGCGTGCATTAAAGACATCCATGCACTGTGAGTTTCTTAAAACGCTCCTCTCTGAAGGGAGAATGTGAGAAATGGTCAGAGAAGGCGTCCCCCTCTCCACCCACGTCCACACCTCATGTTATATATCACTCTGCTTTCTGCCCCCACTCTGTTTACCACCCTATCATTGATCAATATTTGTAGTCTCTTCTTTAACCCTCACCCTACGTTCCCATGTATCACCTCCTGTCGCTCTGGGATGCTTAATCAAACATGAATCCCTGTGAGGAGTAGTCAATACTTCATAGAGCCGCTGTCACTCTGCGCTCCATATTTCACCCCGAGGCCTGCGTTCCTCTTGACAGAGCTTTCTTGAATAATACCTCGCCGTAAAATAGATTATATTCAATTGTTGAGCAGGCCATTCAATTATCATTGATATTCAGTCTCTGTGAGTGAAGCTCTTGTGTTTGTGGAGTGTGTATGATCAGTATACAGATCACAGTGTGAGATGAGCCAACAGTGTGAGTGTTGGGTTTGAATTTGAATTCTATTCATGAGTCCAGAAATGAAAAGTGTCATTTCACTGCAGCTTTTTGTGCAAACTAAGCAGCTGAAACCGGTCCAGAGGGGTTTGTGAGAGCTGGGCTTCAGCTCAGGTTATCTCCAGGAACATGTTTTTAAAATCAAATCAATACTTCATGAAAGTAATACTTCTTTTAGTTTTTTCAGCCTCTTGTTTTTTTTAAATCAGATTTCAGAAGAGAGAGAGGAGAAGTGCAGAGAGAAAGGGGATATAAATGCACTGAATGGTGGAGGTCAAGAGTTGAGCCAGCAACCAGCGAGTCAGGGACTCAAGGAACTACTCGGTGCCAGACCCCCCCGGCCTGTTTGATGGTCATGTCTGGCCCATGTATTTGAAACACAGAAACACCATGATGAAGGCCTTCCTCTTGGACTTGTACCAGTTCTTGTAGAAGCGACACTTGCACTCATCACAGACTTGCTCAGAGAAGTCTTAAAGGATCGTAGGCCTCTTGGTGTGTTGACATATCCAACAACTCCAACCACAACCATGGGAGGAGTCTCCACAATGGTTACAGCCTCAACCACTTCCTTCTTGTTCACCTTTGATCCAGGTCTGTCGACCTCATGGACAATATGGGTCATACCGGCCTTGTAGCCCAGGAAGGCAGTGAGGTGCACGGGCTTTAAAGGGGTCATCCTTGGGGAAGCGTTGGACTTTTGCATTTCACTGAGACTCTCTGCTGAGCTGAGAGAGTCCAGCACACTTGCTGCATACTCTGTGGACAACTTCCTGAGGCCTGTACTCTCACAAGATCTCTTTGGCAAGTGAGAGGAGTGGAAGGAGGTGCTGCCAACTAGTGGTAGGAGGCTTAAATACTACACTTTGATTATGCATTGCAGTATTACATCACAAAACTTTGCCAACAAAAGTTACCTTTATTCCTGTTCTGAAGTCTGGAGTGTTGTGTGGCATTAAGGCTGTGATCGTATTGGCCTTTTGAAGCCAGCAGTGACTTAATTCAGACAAGAGGATGAACGCACATTGCTACAGTTCATAGAGTAGCTACAAGCTAATTCTGTTATTACACGAATGTGTAAAAATAACCATCATGATGCATTAAAACACTTCAAACTTTGCTTTAAGACCATAAACTCAGTAAGTAAATGTTTCTTGAGGTAGTAAAGCAGAAGAGAAGTAGTCTCCTTTTCTCATAGACCTCTAGTGAATCGAACATCATTTTTCTAACAGTAGAGTGCCCCTAGAGGCCAAAAGAGATAGTGCATGTTGACGGCAATTGCAAGTTTGAAACTGAAGGTTTGATTTGAAGAGAGACTCAAGAATGAGATCTGAGTACAGAAAAATGTGAACTTATAAACTCGAGAGATTCAGTTGATCTGTTCGAGACAACAAAAAATGAAGTACTGCTGACTAAAGATTTTGCTGCTCGAGTGAAACTGAATGAGATAAAACGCTGAAGCAGAATATGATGGATAAAAATGATGATGGAATACAGTAAGAATATGATACCAAGGACTTTCTTTCTTTCATTCTTTCTCTTTCGTTCTTTCTTTCTTTCTACCTCTCCCGTCGTCTCTTCACCAACCTCTGGCTGACAAGGAGGGGGAAAGTAATTAACATCACTGTCACTATCCATCTATTATCCTCCGTCCTAATGGAAGATGACAAATTATAGAGTGCAATATGGGATGGCATTGCCCACCTCCTACACCCTTCTGTGTGTGAGTGTGTGTAGCTTGGTGTGTCTGTGTGTGTGTGTGTGTGTGTGTGTGTGTGAGTAGGAGGATAACAGGGAGAAAGTGAGAGATTGAGAGAAGTGGTTTCCTTCGTTGGCTTTGAAGGAGTTTTGTTATAACTCAGTAACAATGTACCATGAACCCGGCCTGTTACGTGGATTAATGACCCAGCATGGCGATCTGATGATTCTCCTCCACATCAGTTATGAAACAGACCAACATGTACCAAATATTTTGAACTATCCCTTTAGCATTGCAGGCTCAGGCACTTGTTAGTTTTACTGAAGCCAACACCAAGTACAAGTCTTCCCCCACTCCTGGTCACCACCGTCGGGTTATTCATCTCCACACACTGACATGCTACTGGATGTTTCTGAACCTCAGGGATAAACTGAGTCACTGCTCATCCTCTCTAGTAACAGAAAGGTCTACAGCATCTCTTCTTTCCCTCAGGCTCACTGTGGTTCTTGGTGCAGACCACAAATGTTGTCTCTCATCTTCAGGACCGTCACCCTGCAGGCTTCACTCCCCTTTCCCCCAGATGCTCTCCACGTCTATCTCCATATTTAATAACCAGCACATCTCTAAGTCTTGATTTGACTCCAGTTACTGCAGAATCACTCCATTTAACTGACTTTAATGAATGAGCGTTTGGTTGTTGAATCCAGCGATTGTATGTTTTCCTCACACTCCCACTGGACTATAGGTCAACTCAATAATTACACAATGCTTTGACTGATGTGTCCTGGCTTTCCTGACGCCCACATGTGCCTCATTGCATTAAGTTTCACATGACACTTACTCATCTGTGCCCTTGACAGCATCTATACACCCACACACGAACACAAGCACACACACATTGGTTGTTAACCAGAAATGAGTAATATTCAAGAGAATGATCTAATTCACCCAGCAGACAGTTAGAGATCCACAATAGGACGCCATGGGAATTAAACTAAAGACCAGAGTTGTTGTTGGAGGCTGGCCATTGAACTGTGAGCTGATAGCAAGCCAGATGGTCCTGTTTTTAATGCAGTGACTTCCACTACAGAGTCATGTCTGTTTTTAATGCAGTGACTTCCACTACAGAGTCATGTCTGTTTTTAATGCAGTGACTTCCACTACAGCCATGTCTGTTTTTAATGCAGTGACTTCCACTACAGAGTCATGTCTGTTTTTAATGCAGTGACTTCCACTACAGAGTCATTTCTTTCTTAAATGCAGTGGCTTCCACTACAGAGTCATGTCTGTTTTTAATGCAGTGACTTCCACTACAGAGTCATGTCTGTGTTTAATGCAGTGACTTCCACTACAGAGTCATGTCTGTTTTTAATGCAGTCACTTCCACTACAGAGTCATGTCTGTTTTTAATGCAGTGACTTCCACTACAGAGTCATGTCTGTTTTTAATGCAGTGACTTCCACTGCAGAGTCAGGTCTGTTTTTAATGCAGTGACTTCCACTACAGAGTCATGTCTCTGTTTAATGCAGTGACTTCCACTGCAGAGTCAGGTCTGTTTTTAATGCAGTGACTTCCACTGCAGAGTCATGTCTGTTTTTTAATGCAGTGACTTCCACTACAGAGTCATGTCTGTGTTTTAATGCAGTGACTTCCACTACAGAGTCATGTCTGTGTTTTAATGCAGTGACTTCCACTACAGAGTCATGTCTGTTTTTAATGCAGTGACTTCCACTGCAGAGTCATGTCTTTTTTAATGCAGTGTCATGTCTAGTTAGTTGGGAGATGTTCCTCCAGGTGTTTTTCGGCACTATACAACTTGTTCTGTGTTTGTTCATAACACAAAACATTTTTAAGATTCAGTGTTTGATAAGTCTTCTTTGCTTTACAGAGTTTACAGGATTTGAAAGCCATTAAATTCTGTTTTCATCAATATTTCACTCGGCGTCCCAACTTTATTTGAACAGAGGTTTTACTTAACACAAAAACAAGATGATATTTTTCCTCTTGTTTCTGGTCCCCTGGCTTTTATTTGTTCCTGTGATGTGGAAAGAAAGTGAAAGAAGAAAAGGAGGGTTACAGCCCTGGAGCGTTTTCCAGCATCATCAGGTTCATGTCATACTGGGTAACTTGGTCCTCTAAAAAGCAGCCTGTTTCTTTGTGTAATGCCTCTGTTCACATACAGGAAGCATCATTTTTCAAACAAAGTAGATTGTTACTGTTACATTATTATAAAATGTTTTATTAAACTTGCAGAGTGAGTGTTTGTTTTGTGCTTACAGATCATAAAAACAGGTTCCACACTATACATAAATGATGCAGCTCAAATGTTGTGCTCCAAAGCTTCAGGTTCCTCCAGAGTAAATTCTTCAGAGTGCATTAGAGGGTTTTGAAACAGGCTGTTATATAAGAAACAAAAAAACTGAATCTCATGCTTCTTAAATAACCTGTTTGCGTCACATTTTCTCAGAGGAGCAAAGTGACTTGACACTTTGGCATTTGCAGGTTTGAAGACAAAAAGTATCCGCTCTCTGTGGGGTCTGTGCAGATCACAGGGCCGAGGCAAGTCAGGCTGTTGTCAGGGAACTTTCCCTGAGTAAAGATGTCAAATAAAGCATTTACCACCGGATCATTGATGCATGTTCTGTTTTTAATCTCCACATTCAGATGAGCTTTTTCTGTTTCATGTGCAGAAATAAACAGTCTCATACTCATGTGTTATACGGCACCATATTCAGGCTGCTATTAAAAGATCTGCTAAAACAGGAGTGCTGCTTGTATCTTCAAGAGGCGGCAAATTACTTTTCACACATTTAATAATCTTGCTGGTTTCCAAAAATAAAGCTGCACAATAAATCACAGCTTCATCGTTCTCCCAATACTCGTTGGCACAAGTCTGAATCTATTTCAGTGAACAGGCAATGCTTCCTCACTTTGCATGTGCACATTTGACCTTTAGTAGTTCAGAGTTCGGTTTTTAAAATGTGTTTTGGATTTCTTTTGGATTCAGGAGGGACACGTTGCAAACACAGACATTGTGTAGACACCAAAATATTATTTAAACCTAATATTCATCCTTTAATATAAGTCTATACATCACAATTCATCCTGCAAAGGTTGCTCATCACATATCACAACACCATGCAGGATTAGTATGAACATAAAACTCACACTGTAATTAATTTCTCTGTCTTTTTATATCCCAACATATAGTCAACATTAAAAACACCCTGGTTCTCTTCTGGACACACCCCTGCAGGTTAACACACATTATAAATCCTCCTTAACTCCATATCTGTGTCTATAAAAGTTGCCTTCCTTCTTAACAACCCCCCCATCACCACCTCTCATCCATCTTTAAGCCCCTCCTCTTTGTCCTCCCTGTGTGTTCAGACATGTAATTAACCTTGCTGTAACCTGCAGGGCTAATAACCCCCACAAGCTCTCTGTTGGGCTTCATGAGAGGGAGTGTTGTCCAGCCATGTAAGGAGTTATAGCATTAATCTGTGTGAAGCATTGAATGAATGTAAATATAGATGATGTGTCTCCACCTCCTCTCTTTGGTAGTACTGGTAGAACTGCAACTCCCATGCCACGTGAAGTCAAATTCATGTTTCACAATCTTCTGTCTGCTGTTGGTTGTTGTTATTTATCTTCAAGGAATTAAATTGATGCTTTATGTCCAACACAGTATCCATGTAAATCACAATGAGACAAAAAGAGGAACAGATTGGGCCAGACCAGAAACTCCCATCTCCTGTTTGGTGATACAGCCTTCTCTGTTTGGTGATGACTAAGTAAAGGTTAAGAACTTTCTCTGCCCTATACAGGTTAATTCTTTGTGTCTCACAATATTATGAGCAAGTGGTTACTTCTAGTGTTAAAAATTTGAAGTGTGAGTGGCCAGGCGGTCTAAGCGCCCAACATAGAGGCTATAGTCCTCGTCGCAGAGGTCACCGGTTCAACTCCCGGCCGATGGACCAGAATCTGCATGTCCTTCCCCAACTCTCTACTCCCCACATTTCCTGTCTCTCTTCAGCTGTCCTATCTATAAAGGCAAAAAAGCCCCAAAATATAACTTAAAATAAAAAAAAGTGACGCAAGTGTTGAAGTGGAAAAAAAACTGCAGTTCCTGAAGTGTCCACTTGAGGCTGGCTTTAAACGCCCAGACATCACCATTAACACCCATGTTACAAAGCCCATTTTTACAGCAGAGTTGAACATGTCTACAGTCTTGTTAAAAAAACACTTCTGATTGGATTAGATCATTTATTATCCGTTCAGACTGCAGGAAGGGTGATGTTTTTATCACTTACTCATTAGGATTATATTACGGCAAAGACTTGGTCGCACTTTTTTGAAGGGTGTGACTGATTTGACCTCTAGGTGGGTGCATTGTAGGTGTTAGCCAGGAGGCTTCAGACCCACCTCAGCTCCAATTCTTTGACTGTTTAAAGGTTGATTAAATGTTAGCATTTCAAATGTGGCAACCACCAATGTTTGGCTTTTTATTTGGGCCTTTTTCAGAAACTAAAGGGAAACATCACTGAGACTACATCAATGTAAGTTCATGTTTTAAACAAGGGATCCATTTTTGATAGAGCTTTTAGTTTTAGAGTAGAATCCTATTTATTAGCAGGCGTTACATTAAACTTCTTTTAGTCAGTGGAGCCAATTTTATGTCTCCAAAAATTGAGTCTTGGGGCGCCATTGACCTAGCGGTCTAAGCGTGCCCCATATACAGAGGCTATAGTCCATGTCGCAGAGGTCGCAGGTTTGGTTCCAGCCTTGACCATTTACTGCATGTCCTCCCCCTCTCTCTACTCCCCACATTTTCTGTCTCTCTTCAGCCGTCCTATAAATTAAAGGCGGAAATGCCCCATAAAAAAAAACAATTGAGTTTTTTTTCTATCTTTGCTTAAATTGGTCATTTCTGGAGTTGCCTCATAACTAAATTAATGTAGCTTTCAGTTTTTAAATCAAGTGTTTGTGTAATGATCATCCCAGCTTTGAATAGAGTTTGTCCTTTCATTCGTTTGGATCACTTCGCCATGTTCCAACGTACTTACTCAGTGGTTTGAAAGTTACAGCTTAAAACAAGTCATTACCTTCCTCTCAAAGTACATTTTTCAGAGGTGTGTGTGTGTGTGTGTGTGTGTGTGTGTGTGTGTGTGTGTGTGTGAGGTATGATCAGGAGGATGAGTGGAGTGTGTAATTACAGGGAAAACAAAGCTGTGCATCCTGATGCATTCTAAAGCAGACCTTGCTAACAACCCCCTTTGTTTCTTTATGCATGAAATTATGCACCCACCAGGGCGTATAATTAGAAATCAATTTAACTCTATATCACTCACCCAGCCAAATTACTCATAACCATTCTGCAGTATATTACCCGAGCGTTCTCACCAAAGGATGTCATATTGATATATCGATGATTGACAGGAGAGTCAAGTTCATTCATTAGTATTGATCGGTATATGTCGAATCCACACACCACTGTTTACGTCTTTTCTTATGAGTGGAGCAGGTAAATCCCTGATATGTTGGATCCTTCCCGACCATCAGACTCTGAGATAACGCCGTTTTCCTTGACTGCCCAGAGAGAATTCAATCCAACAGACATTTTGTAGATCTGTTTTATTGTATGATGTTTATCTTTAAAGTCGCTCTGTGCTGTAAACACAATCTTATACCGTCCTATTTCATATTTACAACCCAATTCCAAGGAGGACAACAGAACACTGAAAAAGTTGTGTCGTTCTAAAAAAGAAACACCTAGAGGAACGTCTCCCAACCAATCAGGTTAATGATTGACAGCTTAGTAACATGCCTGGGTATAAAAAGGACACTTCAGAGAGGCTGAGTCTCTCAGAGGGAGAGATTGGAAAAGAGTCACCACTAACTTCAGAATAATATTCCAATAATGGAATCTGGCGAAATCTCTATATAAAGGGGACAAGGCTGAAAACCAAGACCGGGTGGCTTAGATTTTGGACCTTTAAAAATGAAGCTTTGACATGAATTAGTGGGTGACAAGTAAGGACTGCAGGTAAGACCAGTTTAGCACCAGGACTCTTCTACTACAGAGCCATGCTCTTGTAATACGTGCAGAATGTGGTTTGGCATTGTCTGGATGGCAGCATGTGTTACTCCTTAACCTGTATATATTGTTCAGCATTAATGGAGCCTTCACAGATGTGTAAGCTACCCATGCCATGGACTCTTCTGATCCTCATACCATCAGGGATGCTGGCTTTGAACTGTGAGCTGATAACAAGCCGGGTGGTCCCTCTCCTCTTTAGAGCGGAGGACACAGCGTCCATGATTTCCATAAAGAATGTCAGATTTTAATTCATCAGACCACAGGACAGTTTTCCACTTCCCCTCAGTGCATCTTAAACGGGATCCAGTCCAGAGAAGTCTCCGGTGTTTCTGGATCATGCTTATATCTGGTTTCTTCTTTGCAAGGTTCAGTTTTAACCTGCAGAAGTGAAAGTGATTTTGAGCCTATGCAGTGACTTCCACTACAGAGTCATGTCTGTTTTTAATGCAGTGCTACCTAGGAGGACAATGCCAAACCACATTCTGCATGTATTACAACAGCATGGCTACCTGCAGTAGGCCAGTTTAGCACCCACTAATTCATGTTGAAGCTTCATGTCTAAGCTTTGTTTTGCAGAACTCAAAGCCTGAGCCAAGCTCTTCTTTATCGTTCCTATCTTAATGTTTTTCCCATTAATGTTCTGTGTCCGCCCACTCGCCTGCTAAAATTCTGCACACTATTTTTGAATGATTTTGATGGATTCAGTCTCTGAGTGACAGTTTATAAAAAGCAAAGACAGAAAAGGAAATGATAGCAGATGAAGGGAAAAATTTGCATGCCCAGATCCTGATTTTCGACATCATGAACAGGGCTCATGCAATGTTAATGTGAGAGCGGGCTGTGGAAGTGTGTGTGTGTGTTTGTGTGCTCGTGCAGACATGTCCTGATATGAATAATGTGGGTGTGTGTTTGGTTTTATTCATTTCAGCCCTCAAATTAAACAACAGCTGCTGGATAGAAATGCAAATGTATCTGCATTTTTATGAGACAGAGCGAGAGGGACGTCCTCGCAGGCTTCCTTCCTCGCTGCTCGAGATTTCCCCTGTAATGGTTATTTCTGAGAGTGGAGGAGAGGAGAGCTCATTCACTCGAGTTCGTAATGGCTCCTTCTCTGGTCGAGTAAAAAGGATGGGCTTTTTTAGGGATTGCTCAAACTCTCTCTGCCCAGACGTCCGCATTGAACTCTCTAAACTAAGAACTTTTTTGGGAGACAATTGGCAGAAAGACAAAAACGCAAGGTGCAGACATGCAGAGGAACAAGTAGTGCAGACATAGCTTTAAGCGTTACCTTACATGGGGGTTGGTTATGACCATTTTAATAATCGTCATCTTGTATTTTTTGGAACCAGACGTGACCAGCCTCTTTTATCCCTTTTCCACGAGGCAGTTTCAGGGCCTGTTTGGAGCCGGTACTCAATTGAGAACCCATTTTTTGTCTTTTGAATGCGAGAGAACCGGCTCCCGGCTAGGAAAACAGGTTCCAGAGCAGCACCAACTCTGTGCTGGACTAGAACGGCAAACCGCTTACGTCAGGGGTGAGGGGGGAAGTTGCCGTCCATGTAAAGCACGACAAGTACCACAGAAGTGTTGGTAAAGTTGGATAAGTTCTCTTCGGGACCTCATGTGGTTATGAAAAGCCTTGAGCCACACAATAAAGCACGCTGCGTTGTCTGCCATCGTTGTTATTGTGAGGGAAAGTTCGTGCTAGCACTGCTGGGAAAAGCGGTCACGTAGAAGTGACGTCATGACGTGGCTCTTCAATGGGCTCGAGCAGGTGGGAAAACAAACTGGTGCTAATTTGGTTCCAAAGTTCAACTAGCTCCAACAAGCGCGAGCACCAGCCCGGAACTAGAAGCAGCTTTGCGTTGGTCGTAAAGGGGTATCTGAAGAGACACTGGAGTTGAAGGGGTTGGAAAATGCCACAGTTTTTCAGTCCTTGTTTCTGGCTAACTCTTTAGTGGGTGAGTTAGTTAACCAAAGATAGAAATAATAGAGATAAGATAGATTAGCTAAAAGAGCTCAAAGTACTTGGAAAAAAATATGACTTTCTCAACCAATGAGCTAACTAGGGTGAGCAATTAACTTAAAACAAGTGGTCTTCTCATCACTAAGGCCCACTGTCGTCTCTGCAGGGGACAGCCAACATCAGTCCTGACTCCCATGCATGGGCTCTGAACAAGTCACAAGCTAGTTGCGCCAGCCAAAGGTGCGGAAAACTGCTCCTTTAAAATCAAATAATTCTAGACTGCAAAAAGGGACTTTTTGATGTCCTGTTCTGATAAAACTGCCACTTAAGCTGCATCCACGCTCATCTCATCATGTGCAGCCATTGTTTACAGGCTTGCAGTCTCTTCTTGCTTCCCCCATTTCCACCTCTTTCTCCTAGAAGGACTCTGATTGGTCTGCACATTCTCCAACCGGGAACAAGCGCATCAGCTTGAAGCTTTGCAAGAAGATTCGCCTGATAACAGACGAGGAATCTGGTGGATCCATATTTTCTGCAAGGTTAAGATACCGCTGAACTTCTGGCATATGAGGTGGCGCTGCTGCTGTGAATGTGAGCGAACTTTGTTGCACAGACTTATCGGTCTTTGAAAGTTCAACAAAAGAAGGATTTTTTTAATATATTGCTTTATGCTAAGTTAATTAATATTTCACTATCGTCCGGTATCTTTCAGATTACTTTAGGAAGCATAGAAACTGTCATCTAGAGTCAAACTGGTTACCTGGTGGCCCTGGTTCAACTTTAAATGATGAGTACTGCTCTATAAGATGATTTAACGTCATTTAAAAATATAGAATATGAATTATGACACATTAAAGTGACTCTTTGTGAGTGTTAACTAATGATAAATGAATCCCTGGATAGTGTAACTCTGTTTGGGGTACTCGTGGTTTTCATTTGGAGCAGCATCAGCAACAGTCCCCCTCATCCCTCTGTTAACTTCTTCTCAGGAGCTTCCTCTTCCTCCTCCTCTTCCTCCTCCTCCTCTTTGTTCTCATCATCTCAGCACTCTGTGACTCTGCCAGCCCTCCTGCATCACTGCTGCTCTCTGTTATACGGAAATGCTCACTGTTGTCCGTAGGATACAGGCCTATTGATTTCAGTCTGCCTATTACTCCTGCTATCCCCCCTCCTCCCTCCTCCTCCTCCTCCTCCTCTTCTTCCTCCTCCCATCACACTCACGCTTCCCACCTCCCCCCTCCTCTGCTTCTCTCTCCTCTCTTCCTTCTTGGACTGCAGCAGAGAAACAGCTGCATCGCACAAGACAAGAGAGAAGAAATCTCCAGCGCGATGCCTTCTCTCCCTGTTGCTGTTTAGAGAGAGAGAGAGAGAGAGAGAGAGAGAGAGAGAGAGAGAGAGAGAGAGAGAGAGAGAGAGAGAGGAGAGAGAGAGAGAGAAGGGGGAGACTCACTGGCAGCTCGGCACGATGCGTCGCGGTCCTCTGCGCTCTGTAAGTCTTTTCTCTTTAAACCAGCAGACAAACTAGAACTTCATCTCCCTCCGCACTCCGCTCCTCGTGATGCACAGGTCTTCATCTCTCTCCTCCTTTTGGATCATTTAAAATGCAAAATGGAAACTGCAGGTACTGCCGGGGGATCCTCTGCTCTGTGTGTTGTCTGATGGAGATGATAATCTCCCTTTACGCGTGATTGAAGGAAGAGTTGGAGAACTTTTGAAGAGTTTGTGAGCGTGAGCATCAGACAGTGAGTTAAGAATGAGCATTTATAGAACATGCACTATATTTGATCAGAATATGATGGAGCTGTTTAATTAATGTTCATTTTAAAGGAAGAATCTTTCAAATGTTGCTTTTATAGTTTTATGTGTCTTTTGTGAAATGCATCAGAATAATGAAGTGAAGCAGTTTTGTGTAATTGCACAAAACTAAGTAATTTAGTGACTTTCTGCATCTTTCTGGTGTGTGGTGGTGTTAGTGATGCAGTGGCGGTTCTAGACCAATTTTACTGGGGGGGCCAGGCTGGGGCCAAGGGTGTTGCTGTTCACACTCAACATGAGTCCCATAGTGCTCTAAGGGACTGGAACCAAGTCCCACACGCATGTGTTCCGCCTGTAACATCGGCGCGATACCGAAGCTTTTTTTTTATTGTATAATATTTGTTTGGTGTGGAGGGGGGGGGACACAGGGGGATCCAGGTTCAGTTTTACAGGGGCAATGGCCCCTGTTGGCCCCTCCCCAGAACCACCACTGTAGTGATGGTGTTGAGGGGTGTTACCACCAAGCTAAATATGAACCCCATGTGGAAGTGTTACAAAGTGCAGTTCATCAAGCGTCCACTAGAGGCTGGTTGTAGAAACACCGGAAAGCTCACACACACCCATTCAAAAAAACGGCTTCACTCTACGCAGCTAGTTTATCTGTCGGCACACACTGTACACAGTGGCGGTTCTGGGGAGGGGCCAACAGGGGCCAGATCCCCTGTAAAACTAAACCTGGACCCCCCGGTGGCCCCCCCTCCACACCACAATAATATTATACAATTTAAAAAAAAGCTTAGAGCGCTAAGAGACTCATGTTGAGTGTAAACAGCCAAACAGCTGCTGTCAGTCTGCATGTTAATATAGTACACAGTAGTATATATGTCTAGTATATAGGGATGCACTGATGTGTTGCCAGTTTGTTCTCAGCCGGTCCTCGCCCTTCTCAGTCTAGTTTGTCAGGGTTGAATGTGTCCCTCTGACAACACCCTTGGCCCCAGCCTGGCCCCCCCAGTAAAATTGGTCTAGAACCGCCACTGACTGTACGGGGGGTGAATGTTTTCTAACGCGACGGTTCAGAAGATATTAGGGTTATGAGTTTTGCCCAAATAAGGACATGACTGACGGGTGGGAACACATAGCTGTTGGCTAGGAGGCTCAAACCCCGCCTCTTTACGTCACACTATGCATGGTTGAGTTCCGCATTTCCAATATGGCTGCCGCCAACGATTGGCTTCAGGAGCAGATGGGTGATGTCACGGATACTACGTCCATTATTTAGTTGGTAGTCAGATTTAGATACACTAGTTATACTGGTTAAAATGATCTTTATGTCCCGATGGTAATCAATATAGCCGGAGTAAACCTGGGAAAACACCAACCAATCCCTGCCATCAGGAGCCAAATGATGAAACCAATCAAATCCTGTCCTGCCGTCCTGCTCGCCTCCTGAAAAGCGTACATTTCATGTTTGCTTGTGTTTTTAACTTTCACTATGAGAATGTTTTGGTGTTTTCTTACCGCTGAGTGAGACATGAGTTGACGCAGTGCAAAACACAAACCATGTGCTGAGGACCGGTTTGGAATCAGTCGTGATCAAATGGTCGTGATCAAATGGTCGCGAATCAGCGGCGCCTGTGCATGTGAGTGGGGGCGTCGTTTTGGAGGAGAGGAGGGGTTAGACGGAGTCCTGAGGAAATGATACATTCAAATTCATGCTAGTTTTCCGTGACCACCAACCCTAGCTTTAATGATGAGTTTGCACATGGCAGAGGCAACCCCGAGTTGTTCCGTGCATCAGAAGCAGAGGAGTGAACCTGCAGTGAGCACACAGAACAGATCCATTACTCAGGGTTTAATGCACGGTGCAGCGCGTGGACAGTCAGCTCACTGTACCGCACGGTGCGCAGGCAGCACGAGGATTGATTCTCAGACTGCAGGACAGCCCGAAATCTAATTACGGGACGCGACTTGCGTCAAAAGACTCGGCGGTGATTGATGTCGCTTCCTGTACGTGGTCTGTGGGCTGAGCTCAGCCGGTGGAGCCGCTGTGTGTGTGGAAGCTGCAGTAGTGGAACAAAGAGTGGGGGGGGGGGGGGAGTGACAGATGAGTTTTGCATAAAGCTGTCCCACGAGGCTGAATGTGAAGTTTGATTGGATCAAACATGAAGAAATTCCAACCAGGTGTTTGCTTCAAGGCAGCTCACTCTGAATAGTGGGTAAATGAATGTTTGCCTCGGGCCCCGCTGTGCGGCGCAGTGTTTGCTTTAGCTCGGCAGATGACAATCAACGCGTCTACTCGCTCTATTTCACCTTCTTCTATTGTGCCTTATCTCTGCTTCATCTATCTTTCATTGACAAGTAAACACACAAGAGGGTTTGGCTTGCATGGGTTTGCACCACATAATGAGAGCCAGGAGGCACTTTGTCAGCCAATCAGCAGCCTGGAAAGAGGAGAGAGGAACATCATCCAGCTGTTCAAATGTGCAACCACACCGAGAGAGATGGTTGGAGAGGAAGAGCTCAGTGGAGAGAATCCCCCCACCTCTATTGTCTGTAGTCATATTCACACACACACAAAACTCCTGAAAACTCAGATAGCTGAACTTTTCTCCTGACTGTATCCAGAATCCCCCCTCTTAAATTTTCATGAGGAATCAGGGTGAGCTGATACGAGAATCCAGCTGGAAATGTTTGGGACAATTCACTGCTAGCATGCAGGCGGGGGGAGGGTGATGACGTCGAAGTAGCAGAGTAACTTTCAAGATGAGAACTGCAAAGATGTCTGCACATTGGTCCGTTTGCACATAGTACTGATATAAAGGCATCACAGGTAGATCACAGGTATCTGTAACTTCATCCGCCATCATGCCTTAACTCCAGAGACTCATCTATGCGTCCTTCACCAGCCAGAGAAGAATTCATGCTGTGAGGGACGTGTGTGAACGAGCAACTTGAGAAAAATTCAGGGGCAGAAATTTTGTAGAAATGTTCAGGCGTGCATACGTGAAAGAGGCTTGTGTTTTGGCCTCCATATCGTTGAATTCTCACTTCTTATATGTCATTAACAGTAGCAGTATCTTTAGAAAAGTGATACAAGGATTAGTGAGTTGAAAAAGAAGGAGGGATTGTTACCTGTCACTCACCAGGTGCTCCAGGAAGTCACAACTAATTCCCCTTTTCCACCAAGGCAGTTTCATGGCCGGTTTGGAGCCAGTGCTCAATTGAGAACCAGTTTTTTGTGTTTTGTGATTGCAAGAGAACCAGATCTTGGCCAGGAAAACAGGTTCCAGAGCAGCACCAACTCTTCAGGGGTGACAGATGAAGTCTCCATCCATGTAAAGCACGACAAGTAGCACAGAAGTGTTGGTAAAGTTGGATAAGTTCTCTTTGGGACCTCATGTCATTATGAAAAGCCACGAGCAACACCAGCAAGCATGCTACGTTGTCCGCCATCGTGATGTGAGGGAAAGTATGCGCTAGTGTAGAAGTGACGTCATGACGTGACTCTTCCACAGGCTTGAGCGGTTTGAAAAAAACAAACTGGTGCCAAGTTGGTTCGCAAGTTGAACCAGTTGAGCGTGAGCACCAGCCCGGAACTAGAACCAGGTTCACGTTGTGTCCTGACTGAACGCAAGTAAAACTACTGAACAAAAAGTCCATGGAAGAAAATAATTTGATGCTAATTAGCTGTAGATCATCCACAGTAGTAATGTTCAGCTTCAGTGAGAAAGCCAGAGCTGTACGGATCTGTGTCTTTAAAGTTCAGATGAAAGATGACAAGGCGTGTCTAGACTTTTTCAACTGGGGTTGAAAAACGCACGCACACACAAATCCACAGCATTAACTCTCTGCTTTAACAACATCACTTAAGTATCTAAGAGCTGTTATACATGTCTGTTGTGGCTGATCAGTGTGTACAGTACAGACATGAAGATGATGATCACACATAGCTGATGTCTACAAAGTTAGCAGACTGCTCCTTTAATCTTGTAATATATTAAAAAGACTACAAATCACACACGCACACACTTTCCATCAAATTGCAGTTTGGGCATTCACACAGGGACCCCCACAGCAGCTGGCTGGACTCCAGCAGCCGGTAAACCCTCACAGCTATCATTATATACAGGCAATCAGGCAGATGTGTGTGTGTCCGAGTGTGTGTGTGTGTTTGTGTGTGTCAGCAGGATAACCCACATTAAGAGCTGTGTTGTTTGATAGATTTGCATTTGAGAGTCTATGAATTTCTGTTTGTGTTCAGCGTGTCTCTGAGGCTGCTCTGTAATCTTATTACTTTAATCTGAACTCAGGATCCTCAGCTCCCCCGGCTTCTTCTCCTGCCGCCTCTCGGGGCTGCGTGCTTTAAGTGCTTGTTCATCTCCTGGTTTTCAGGGGGAGGCAGAGAGGAAGTTTTAAAAGTTCTTTGTGTCGATGTTTGGGAGGCTGATCAGGCTTTTTATCAAAGAGATGCTCTTCAGTTTTCTCAGAGCTCCCTCAGACCTGCAGGTGGTTTAAAAAAAGTCCTAACTCTCAGACGCCTGAAGCTTAATTTTTCACAATGCTTGAGCTGATTTCTTCCTGTTGTTCTTCCATGTCAAGGTTTTTTGTAGCACAGCAGTCAATGCTCACAGGTGGGAATTGTTATCTCAAGGTTTTCTGCGTAATTAAGGGTGAAATTTCTCTGAAACTTTCTTCATGTGGAATCCAAATATATGTAGTTCCTGAAGTTTGGACTAAGGTGTTGTAAAAACATCTTCAGTTGTTGCAGATGATTCTGTGTTTTTGGCTCCAGCCTCGTCCTCTGACGTCGGCGTTATTTCTGCCTTTCCTTGTAAACTAGCTGCAGAGACATCAGCTGAAAAGGATGCATTTTACAGCGCTGGAGCTGACTCAGACATCCAGCTGTAGCTGTGTGTAGTCTTTGCAGAGTATGTGGCCGAAGAAATACTGCAAAGAGAAGGCCAAGCTTGCATTGCATGAGTACAATGTGTCCTGGTACATGAAGACAGGAGGACTCAGCTTTCTTTGTCAGTCCTGCAGCTGATCAGAATTTATTACCATCAGCACTGAATGACGTCTAATCAAATATGTTAAAAATCTCTGGCTGCTAGCATGTGCAGAAGTGCTCTCTTGTCTTGCACATGTGGATTTGTTTGGCTGTCATGCATTGGAAACTTTCGCAGTGTTCACATTTCTGAGACAAGAAAAGTTTTGAGCTCAAGATAAAAAAAATAGAAGTGCTAAAAGCATGAAAAGCTGCAGCATATCATCCTTCTGATCTTGTTTGTGCTCAGGTATCTGACTTATCTCGTCACCAGACGACGGAGTCAGGTCTGCGTGATTAAATCAAGGACTACCAGGAGGGTAAACTCAAAGAGGAAAGCTCATTTCTTTCCTGAGATGGATCTTTGCTCGTACATTAAGCCGTGTGATGTCTGAAAGTCCTGAGCGTTTATCTTCCCAAACCACGACCTGACTTTTTATGGAGCATCTGCTGAGCTTGGCGTGTACTTCCATTCACACGATGTGCATTAGCAAATGCTCACTGCAGCCATCTGTGGGCACCGCAGAAAGCCTGCAGGGCTCTGCACACACCACTTGCATTTACATATTGTTAACCAGTATGAGGTCACATGCAGATCTGGGATCTTATCCGTCTTAACGAAGCTTTCCCACACTTTGAAACATGATTCTGATATTTAGTTGGGACGACGTCCTGCAGGAAGGATTCACTTACTTTAACCCAGCATCGTATGAGTGTATCTGCCAGGGTCCTGGAGCATGCACCTGCAGAGTGTGTGTGAGTGTGTGTGTGTGTGTGTGTGTGTGTGTGTGTGTGTGTGTGTGTGTGTGTGTGTGTGTGTGTGTGTGTGTGTTCATGCATCCACTGTGTGACTTCGTGAGTGATTAATGAACGTAGCTGGACGGCGTCAGCGGGCCATGACAGCACGACTGCGAGGAAATCATTTCTTCTCTCTCCGTGGACTGCTGATTCAGAGCTCGCAGGAATATTTGCTGATTGCTAAAATCACATCATAAAGGTGGCGTTATAATAACCCCCGATCACTGCATCACAGCAGACGGAGCCATCTAAGAGGAAATAAAAGCCACCGCACATGATATTAGCTTGTGTGTTTATAGAGGGGAAAGGGCACGGTGGTGAGCGTGGGTGCGGGAGCTTCATGTTTGTGTATCCCTGATATCAGCACTACATGCTGTGTGAAATTGCAGTATAGCTTCCTTCCACAGAGGAGGAGACATTTGCACCGGACTATAGTGAGTTATCTCTGGAGCTCAAAGACGGCTAAATGTCAGCAATAATGACCATTTGCATAAGGAGGAGAGCGGTTAGCCTATCATGAATAATAAAATGCCAACACAAGAGGGATATGGATCATATTCTGCATTACAATCAAAATGATAACTTTGAGATTTACTCAGAAGAGAGGGAAGTAGAGGAGGAGAAAAGCCCAGAGAACAGGGATTATACACACACACACATTTCTGCCTGTTTAGCTCCATTATTCACTTTCCCTCTTTAATAAAAAGGTCTCAGTGTTGCAGTGCGGCGAGTTGATTGGCTATTTTCTTCTTGGCCATTTGGTGCAGAAACTCTCAGAGCAAATCATGAGGTCTAACACAGAGTTCACCCTTTAGTCTCAGCTGTCAGACGGGAAGTTGGAGGAGCTGCAGCGCTGGAAATGAGTTCTGGGAAGTTTGCAAAAGAGGGTTTTGGTTTTTACTTTGGTTATGAGGAAGTGTGTCTGGATGTGGAACGTGATTCTTGTGCTTCGTCTACACCGCCAAATATATGGTTTGACTTCCTGTGAGTTTCAGCTCATTGTTTAGCTTCACCAAGAGATCTGCAGAGTTTGGAGATTGTCTGTTTGAGCCCCTTTCTATATTGACACTATTGTTAAACATTGCAATTTAGACATTATCATTGTTTCACTTTAAAGAGGAAGGGTTTGGAAAAGGTTGTGTTCGTCGTGAACGTCTGGTTTGACACTTTAGGTCAGGGCTTCCCAAAGTGGGGGTTGGGAGACACAAATGGGGGGTCGTGAGATATCTTCCAGAATGTTTTTCTTTCTAAAAAATATTATATTTTACCCATTACAGTAAAAATAATATCACCAAAAATAGAGGCTAAACTTGAAATAAAACCTTGAAAATAGAAAATGTTTTCTGCCTTTCTTTGTTTCCAGATGACTCCTAAGTTTAGGGTTAGTGAACAGTTAATTATCAAAAGCATCAGTAGCAGCAGGTTAGTTAAAAGCACAGGAAACACAGACACATGCTCATATAGGGAGGGTCATTTTCTGCAGACCAGCTAAATGAAGCCACATTTAATCACTTTGAGGGACAGTGGGGGTCACAAGTCTTTGGCACCTATATTTTGGGGGTTGCAGGCTGAAAAGTTTGGGAACCCTTGCTTTAGGTAACCTGCTTGTTGTAATTAAGCAGCTATTTGTGGAGGTTAACATCACGTCACTGTGAAGACAGATGCATGGAGGTTGGACTTGTTGCTTGAGCGGTGTCAGGGTTCTGCCAAGGTTCCCTTAAGCAAAGGGCTGAACCTCCACCTGCTTGTGAAGCCAGATTGTGTGCAGCCCTCTCACTGAGTTGTCTCCATGTTCATAGGGTTTTGTTTGTGCATGTGTGTGTGTGTATTTCAGCCTCTGTGTGTGTGTGTAACATGTTCAATAACAGAATGAAAGAACTGAAGTCGCCCCTGAGGGTTAGTGGAGTCTATCTTCTTCTTCTCTTAATGCCCAGATAGGAGAGCGCTTCTGATATTCATCTAACTCTCAGTAAGAGAGCAGACAAGCATTTAGCACAAACGCAGTTCTTTATGCAACGAGGACGGTGTCGTGTCTTTATCACTGAAGAGAGGTGACACACGTGAACGCTCTGAAGTGGCTCTGATTTAAGATAAATACTGACGTAAACTTCTGAAACTCTGCTCATGTTTGTGTTTACACTTTAAACACTCCGGTTTTATGGCAGGTAATGGTGCGGTCTGACTGCCGATCTTTGTCCTGGAGCCACAGCACGCTGAGGTTTTCCTCTCCAGCCTGGCGTTCAGATGAATCCCCGGCCGGCGGCAGTCAGTGTCTCACCATCCGTCCGTGTTCAAAGTTAGTTAGAACACATTTCTTACTTGGTTGCATTGCTGCATTGCACCAAAAATCTCTCGGGCTGCTCGATGTCGCTGTGGAGCCGCGGTGCTTACGTCCGGATGACGGATTCAAACTGATGTTTTATCTAATGCCGCAGAGCAAAGGTGAGCAGAAACACCATACATCAACCTGCCACGCTCTATTTGGGCACTTAACCCAGTCCCAACACCTCAGTGTGTGCTTTCCACTCCAGGGACTGCACATACTAACAGATGAGAGAGCACTCAGCCTCATGTAGGTCTATGAAAGATGGATTTAATCCCTTTCATTCACGGATCCAATCACACCATGAGACTACAGCGCTGCAATGCATCATGGTACCACTACTGAAAGTGAGAAACTGTTAAACTGAACGCTACGAGGACTGTTAGAGGTTTCTGAATCATTTTACAGATGATGAATGTGATACATTTGTGTTTCTGAGGAGCAGTTGTGACTGTCTCATCTGTAAACATGTAATGCATCGCTTCAAAGATGTTATCAATGAGTTTTAAGGGATAGTAGGAAGTGGAAGAATGTATAAGCTTCCTGACGTCAAAGCAAAGTGAGCGTACTCTCACAGCAACAAATTAATTTGTGTTAGACTGGCCACACATAGTAGATTATTTTAGGCCAGATTTAGGGATGTATTTTCCACCCCTGATTGTGGGGGCGTGGCCTGATTCAGGGCAGATTCTGGACCACCTCTGACACAGAACTTCCACCAGATCCATGTCCGGTCCATCTCTGATGCGCTGAGATCCGGCTCCATGCTCTCTCATCCATCAACACCCACCAGTTGCGTTTTCGAACGCAGCACGGAGCAGAGCCGCCGGACAGCTGGAGTCATGTGACCGTGGTTTTCCCGCTGCAATCACTGAATCAAGGATTCTCCTCCTCCTCTCCTCATCCATGTTGTCTTTCTGGTCCTCTGACCTCTGCGTATCTTATCCAGAGGGCTCCGACCTGCCGGATCAGAGACGCAGCTGGAACGCATCGGAGCAGATCCAGTGGAAGTTAACACATTGACTAGAATAGAAACCTATCGGATCCGGTGCCGTGACGGATCAGAGACGGACCAGACATGGAATTGGTGGAATTTGGCCGTAACAGAGTATAACTAACCAACGAGAGGAGCGGAGCGGAGTTGGGAGCATCACGAATCGGATGTTGCATGCTTTCACAGCTCACAAACATGGCAGCGAACATTAAAGTAACTGTGCCCTGAGTTAGAAGAGCAGCTTGTGGAACTATCCTTGTGAGGTGTTCCTGGTCTGCAGTGGTCAGTACCTTCCAACACAAGTCAGGGTGAGGGGCGGCCAAGGTATGGGGAAGAAAAGTCTGGCCAGTGTTGTCCAGTAAGATGAGACCTGCTAAAGTGTTGATGCCAGATTCTACAGCACACCTTTAGAGGTCTAATGGAGTCCATGTCTCATCAGGTCCGGGCTGTTTTATCCCTAACATGATGCCAAACAATACAAGAAGAAGCAGGGTGCTTTAGATCGGTGTTGCTGACCATGAAAAGGTCACTTCATGTGTGTTTTGTATGTGCAGTGTTCTCTCTGTGTGGTGAAATTGGCCTGTCAGTAACAGAGTGTTTAAAGGCCGTTGGGGTGTAATGTGAGGGCCCAAAGCAGAAGTCTCTGTGCCTGAGGACTTCTGGCTGCAGCGTGGCAGACAGACGGCTCGGGGCCTGATGTGTTGACAAGTGTGCTGAGAGGCCACAACAGAGAGATCCCTGAGGGGAGTCAATCATACATGCTGACATGTACTCCAAACGTTGCCCAGATATGATCGGCGCTGACAGGAAACATGGTCTCTGAAGCCAGAATGCACAAGAATGGAATATTTATGAATGAATGATACAAACAAACAAATATTTAATGCACTTTTGCTTAACCTGAAGCAGCAGTACTCTGGAAACAAGTCCCTGGTCTCACATTAAAACGATGCAAGACAAAATACTGAAATAACACAACCAACTGAGGTCAAAACATGAATCCTGTATCACTATTACAGCATAAAACGTGTTATTACATTCACTCAGTTCTTTATTTTTACTTCCCAGGATGCATAATTATTGACTATCATCTCTGTATCTCTTTGCTGTATGTCTGTCTAACATGAGTCTGGTCCTGCTGGAGGTTTCTGCCTGTTAAAGGAAGTTTGTCCTTGCCACTGTAACTTACTAAATGCTGCAAAGTGCTCTGCTCATGGTGGATTAAGATGAGATCAGACTGAGTCCTGCCTCTCTCTCTCTCTCTCTCTTCATCTCCCTCTATCCCTCTCTCCAACACTGTCTCGGCAAGTTTGTCCTTGCCGATGTAACTTGCTAGATCTGCTCTGTTTGGAAAGAGTCTTCAGATAACATTTGTTAGGATTTGGCACTATAAAACATCTCTGCATGCATGTAGTCACATAGAGAGGGGCTCAATGTTGATTTCCTGCAACAAGAGACCTGAACAGAAACATATTTCAGACTCTCAGGGTCCAGTTTTCTGTCTACTTGTCCTCACCGAGAAAAATAAGCATGCCTACATGTTAGTTGGGAGTGCAACTGTGCAACACTTGGCAGTCTGGTAATTCTCTCTGCACTGACTTCCTACCAGTCTGTTGTCTTTGGATCCAAAGATGGGGGGGTGTCTTACAAAAAGTTGCAACACCTTAAGTTCATATGTTTGCATTGAAACATGCTTTCACTGAAATCCTGATAGCTGAATGATATATGAGACCACACGTTGTTCATCTCCACCTCTAGGAAAGAGAGTTCAAGCACGTTCTTAACAATCAATTGCTCCATACTTGATTAATCGTTAACATCGCTAATGCTGACTCCACTTTTTTAGTCTAATCTGCTTGTTAAGAGTGCTGCAGTAATTTTAGGTGTTCTATATTTAGCCCACCGTTGTTTTTGTCAATGGATTTCATGCAACTTTGCTAAATTTGATCCTCTCACAAACGAAGATGATGATAAACTACCAAAAGCTGCAGACATTGGCTGATTCCAGTCTGAAAATCATCTCTGTCATGGCCCGGTTTCTTATCAATGAATCATTTTTATTTTGTTGTAAAGTTTTTCTCCTCCAGTAGCAACAGATATCAGTTTCAGAGGGAAGCTTGGCTCTCTCAGTGACCAAATGTTCTTTTGAAGTTCCTCTCTGTGTGCCAAGAAATCCTGCACTCAAGTATTTGTGACAGGCAGCTTTTAATGAGTCTAAACCTGCTCTTCTCTCTCTCTGTCCCCACAGGCTGATCGTCTCTTCTGCTGAGCTCTGACAGGACTGAGGGTCCGTCCGATTTGACATCAGCTGTCTCCATTTCAGCACAGTCTGGCTTCTCCCATCCAATGGAATTAGACGTCATTACTTAATCATTAGCTTTCTGGCAGCTGAGCAGCTTTTTTAGCACCAACAAACTGCCTTAAGTCTCGATCTGTCAGGGAAGAGCAGACCATAAAGGAGGAGCTTGTGTTTGTAGGTCCTGGTGGAATAAAAGCTCAATAGGTTTGAATTAAAAGACTTATAGTGCCTGATCTTTACGTGCCAAGATGGATGAAACACAGAACAACAGGACTTCTCTGGTTAAAGGTGCCAAGGACATCGCCAAAGAGGCCAAGAGGCACGCTTCCAAAAACTTAAACAAAGCCGTCGACCGTGCCTCTGATGAATACTCGGGTCATCGCAGCTACAACCGATTCGAGAACGAGGACGAAGAAGAGAACAACTACAATTCTTACCATCAGCAAGACGGTCACTACGCCGACAACGCGGCCAACGACGAGGACGGGGCCTCCAGCGACGCCACGGAGGGCCACGATGATGAAGATGAGATCTACGAGGGGGAGTACCAAGGTGTGCCGGCCTACAGCGACGGGAAAGCAGCGGGACGGTCAGGTGGCTCTGGGCCAGCCGGTCTCTGACAGTCAAAGAGCAACAAGGAGCTGGAGAACGAGCGGCAGGCGGACGAGGAGGAGCTGGCCCAGCAGTACGAGCTGATCATGCAGGAGTGTGGACACGGGAGGTTCCAGTGGCAGCTGTTCTTCGTTCTGGGGCTGGCGCTCATGTCGGACGGCGTGGAGGTGTTCGTGGTGGGCTTCGTCCTGCCGAGTGCTGAGACGGACATGTGTGTCCCGAACTCTGGAGCTGGATGGCTCGGTAAGGACTTGCATCACAGATCACCACACACACTACTTCCCCTCAAACAGGAAATCACATGCACTGATTCAGACTATAGAGCAGCCCTTAAAGAGGAGATATCTGGGTTTCCCATCCTTTAAAAGAAATAAGTTCAAATGTTGGATGTCCATACTTAAACATGGTCAAAGTTTCTACAACAGCTTTTGCACTTTTTAGGCGTTCTAGTTTGGTTGCTTTTTCTGGTTCATACGGGCCCTGTATGGGTGAAACTAAGAGGACGTCCCTTAGACCTGAGGTTGACTGGCTGCAGTCAGTTACCATCGATTTAACAAGCACTGTAGTTAATTACTTCAATGTAGTTTGATGATTCACTCACTCCAAATTAGTGCTCTGATGGCTTTTGTGATGCAGTTGCATGCTGACCTAAGTCCGATTAGCTGCATATGTATGCTCAGCTTGTAGAAGGAAGCTCAAAATCGAAGCTCAAACTCAAACTCCATGATATTTCATTCTGTGCATATTACTGTTGGCTTACAGGCGGACAAATGGGAGTTTCTTAAAGTGAAATGTGTCCTTCAGAAGCACATTTATGTTGTTTTCCATCATGGCAGCAGCAGGAAGAAGCTTCAGCAGCTTAACTACAGTTTGCAAAGAGCTAGCATTTTTGGCGTGCGCTAAACTACTCGACCAATGGCGCCCCATCACTCTGCATTCTGAAAAAAGTTGTCTTGACCAAAATAAGGAAGATCTGTGGACGCTTTACCCTAGTAGGCGTGCAACCCCGTCTACAGAGGATGTACTCTTCCTTACAGTGAACGTTGGTTCGACTCTCGGCCCACGACTCTTTGCAGCATGTCATCCCCCACTCTCTACTCCCCACATTTCCTTAGCTGTCCTATCTAATGAGGGAAAAAATGCCACCTCAAAAACTTCACACTGAAGATCTGTGTCATTTTCAAGAGCCACATCTTTAGGTGACGGTGCTCATGGGAAATGTAGTCTTTGTCCAGCGGGCTCACCAGAATCAAAACAGCATGAAAACTCCTCACTGTGTCTTTAAGTCATGTTTACTTCAAATTTCCTTTAGGGACGCAACAAAAACATCAAATCAAGTTTTCAGGTTTTTAAGAAATCATCTGACGCGACAGATTCGATTAACATCAACACGCTCGGCTTAATTGGATTACAGAGTAATTAAGGGAACAACCCCGCTAGACAAGATGGAGAACACGAGTGCTTGTCTTAAGTGATGAATGAGGAAGCAGGCTGTGTGTTTATTGAGTCAAAGCGCAGTGAATCGAGCCACTCTGAACCTGCATGAGAAGTTTCTGGGGTTTGGATTCAAGTGCAAGCGGCAAAAAGTTGGTTATCTGTGAGCAATGTTGAGAAATCTTGACGTTGAGGTGGATAATGAGCCGCCTGAAGTTCCTGTGTTCCATGTAAATTCATTGTGGCTGATGCAATTAGCTGGAAATCAACATAGAAGCAGATTTGGAGTCTGTGCATGGATAGATGGAATTTTGGAAATGTGCAACATGCTGCTTTGTGACATGCCGGGCTGTGCAGGGAGAGTGCTGGTGGGTGACACTTGCAACAGTTATCTCATTGCTTAGGAGCTCCAGTGGGTTGTCATGGCATCAGGTATCTGGATGCATGAGTAGGAGGTGTGTTAAGCGAGATGAATTTCTCCCACACGAGGGAAAAGTTGTGCGTCTGGTGTGTTTGTTTGCTCACAAATGTGAAAAATAGCCGCACGGCGTTGGCACTTTCTCTCACTGACTGTCCTGTTTCCACGATGAGCGTTAAATTAAAGCATTAGTCACTTTCCATGAGGAGAGGTTTGGTGTCCTCTCAGTATCATCGTGTGGTTTTTAAAGCATCAAACGAAGCTACTGTACCTGTGTTGTTTTTGGGAACGGTGCGGTTTATCGTTCACCCAGATTTCACCCGGATTCTGACTCATCTCTCAGTGGGAGCCAGCGGAGAGAGAATATAGAAAGAATGAGTCATTTCACCAGCTCGCTCTCGCTCTCACACACCGTATAAATAATGTATGTGTGTGTACTCTCACTTGTGGAAGAA